>NC_142014.1:78775794-78910847 GCF_049901735.1 Notechis scutatus | reverse complement strand
TGCAAGCCTAACAAGCTGGGCCGATCTCTATCAACGACGGTGAGTGGTAGGGTTGCAGTGCGGTCTTTGAAAGAGACTTGGACGTGGCTGGAACTGGCAACTGGAATTCTGTTTCCTTGGTAGTCTTTTAATATGACTTTCTGAGTGCTGAGGTCCTGGCGACGGATGTCAGGGATCAGCTGTCTGAGGGTTTTCCAGGAGACCATTGATAGGGACGACCCGGAGTCGACTTCCATAACACATGGTCGATTCTCTATGGTGACCTTCACTCGGATTTTCCTTGCATCAAGGGATGAAGCGTGGCCGATGGTGATGGTTTGGTGTGCCTCTTCTCGTCTAGTAGAAGTGGCTGGTGTTCGGTTTCTGTAGTAGTGGTGCCATGGGTTGCTTGGGCGGTCCCGATTCACTGGTGGGGTGCCTGATGTCTGCCGGAAATTATTTTCTCTTTGGTTTGGGCTGGACCCTCGCTTGCTTCTGCAGGCCTTTGCAATGTGGCCCCTCTTTCCACAGGAATGGCAGAGGGCATCTAGGAATTTGCAGTCTGATCGCGGGTGATTTCCCCCGCATCCGGCACATTGATACGAGGGCTTACGATTCCGCTGGTCTCGCTGATCGCATTCTGACCTGAGTCTGTTGACCTCCTCTTCCTCACTTTCTGATGAGGATTTGAGGTCTTCATGATGGGTGGTCGTTGTGTGCCTCTCGGAAAGAGGCATAGTGTCACTGGCGAGTTGGCGGTGCGGTGCGTTCGCTCGGCGCATTCGAGCTGCTGACTTCCTGGTTGCTTCTGCTGCAGTAGCATCGGCGATGACATCTGTGAGGCCGATGTCCCCCTTCACCATAATCTTGCTCTGAGTCTTTTAGACCCAGGACAATTCGATCTCTCATGGCTTCTTCGAGATTTGCGAAACCACAGAGTCCTCCCAGGTTTCTGAGGTCCGCGATGAAGTCCCCAACACTTTCGCTTTCCTGTTGGTCCCTCTGGTAAAACTCATGTCTCCTGATGAGTGTTGGCACCTCTGGGGCATAATGGGCCTGGAGGATTGGGGCGAGGTTGTCCCAGTCCATTGTCTTGACTTCCGCTGGTTTTGCAAGTGCCTTTGCCATCTTAAAAACGGCGGGACCGCAATGGGTCAGGAATACAGCTCGTTTCTTGCCAGGCGTAGCATCCTTTAGATTGTTGGTCTCCAGGAACATCTGGAACCTATCCATATACGAGTCCCAGTCTTCATTAGCCGGATCGAATGGAGCGGGTGGTATAGCACTGCTAGTCATTCTGCCGCTTATTGGTGCGCTCTCAGCCATGTGCTCTGTTAGCGTTCGGTGATCAGTCAGCTCTATCGTCTCCGTATCCCACATTCGTCGCCAGTGTTATGTCTGGGCATGTGGGTGCAAGAACGGAGACGAGGCATCGAAATAGTGACTCCAACTCTTTATTAGTGACTTCAGAACAGAGCAAAAGACTTGGGCAGCAGAAGCTCCTTTTATAGAGCTGGCTGCTGTCACAACACCCAATGGTTTGAGTTTGCCGCGCTGGGAGCGTCCAATCAGCGGCGACTCGCTGTCAGCCAATCAGATCAGCCAAAAGTGACCAATCACGATCCGCTATCAGCAGGCCAATCAGAAGTGCAGGTTTACAAACCTGTCGTGGAAAGAAAACTATTAGAATTGCAAGCCAACGAGCTTGCTTAGTTCGGAACACATACTATGTACAAAATTCTCAATAAAAGGGAGCACTGGAATTTGCTCTAGACTCCCATCCCGAGTACACACGCTTGTGTATTATTCTTTCCATGGGAGACCTACACACTTGGTCCTACAAAATCCTTCAGTGAGAGACCACCAAAGGGGAATTAGGAGGAAAGTTGCAATGAGAGCTAAGAGTCCACCAACAGATGGTTGGGTCCATCAAGTCACTAGCAGGGGGTTCAACTCAAGGAGTTCTTTCAGTTTTTGAGTCAAACACACAACTAAAAACACAAGATAGTCAGTGCCACTTGGTTTAGCTCAGTTAGAAAGAAGAAATGACGTCATCAGTTTCAACAGTTTTTAATTAAGTAGAGTAGAGTAGAGTAGAGTAGAGTAGAGTGGAGTGGAATGGCCATGGAATGGAATGGAATGGAATAGAATAGAATAGAATAGAATAGAATAGAATAGAATAGAATAGAATAGAATAGAATAATTGGAAGGGACCTTGGAGGTCTTCTAGTCCAACCCACTGCTTAGGCAGGAAACCCCACACCACTTCAGACAAATGGTTATCCAACCTCTTCTTAAAATCTTCCAGTGTTGGAGCATTCACAACTTTTGGAGGCAAATTGTTCCACTAAGTAGTTGTTCTCACTGTCAGGAAATTTCTCCTTAGTTCTAAGTTGCTTCTCTCCTTTATTAGTTTCCACCTGTTGCTTCTTGTCCTGCCCTCAGGTGCTTTGGAGAATAGCTTGACTCCCACTTCTTGTGGCAGCCCCTGAGATATTGGAAGACTGCTATCATGTCACACACACACCCCCCAGTCCTCCTTTTCATTAGACTAGACATACCCAGTTCTATTTGCTCTTTGCAACGTGACCAGATATCCAGCACACCATGCTGATATTTGTTAGGCCCTTCTCTGGAATTGAATGGAACCGGGGCTAAATACAGATAATCTGTGGGCTACTTTTTAGCTTTGGGTTCTTGGCTTCCAAAGCTTTAATCTGGTCTGTCCCCTCCCTTTACCCATAGAGTCAGTTCCACAGAATTGTCACCCTAGGCCAAGTACCTGTCAAAGCATCAAAAGAACAGTCATGCATTCATTTATTTCAGAAAGATCCAAGTGACCATCCCCTTCTTAACTCCTTCCACTCTATATTCATATATTTAATTTCTAACTTCCATTTTTATACTAAAGAAAAAACGTATTTAATTATTCATGTATTAACTGCAGCTGGAATCGTATTTACTCAAAACTGGAAAAGTGAAAGAATACCAATAGAAGAGAATGTGATTAGAAAAATATTAGAATGTGCAGAAATGATCAGATTAACAACAGGCAATTAAAGAAAAAGAATAAACTGAATATTATATGATATGGGAATTATTTTATCAATTGTTGGAAAATAAAAATGCTCCAGGATTTTTGAAAGATATGGTACAGGTCACCTTCTTTTATACTCCAGTTTAGTTTCTGCCTTTTAGCTACAGGTATGGCAAGTGGAGTTTAACTTAGAATGGAAAATGTATCAAGGCCCCAATTCTATGCACATTTATTTAGAATTAATCCCCGTTAAATCCAGAGTTGCTAAGAGAAGAACTGAATAATTCAAGATTATTGGACCTAAACGACCATTCCATATTCATCCTTGTTCAGTAATATTTGACACCAACTTAATGTCGTTTAATCAATCAATCAAGGCCAACTTAAGAAAAAAAAACCTGGAACTATTAGCAATGTGCCTTTTCCCGGCTTCCCCTCCCCTCCAAACATACCTCTGATTCAGAGGTGGTGTTCAGCCGGTTCTGAGCAGTTCTGAAGAACCAGTAGTGCAAATTTTGAGTAGTTCGGAGAACCGATAAGTACCACCGCTTACTGGCCCTGCCCCCATTTATTCTCTGCCTCCCAAGTCCCAGCTGATCGGCTGGGTTTTCTTTGGTTGTCCTGCACAGGAGAACGGAGCTGGAAAGCAGGTTGGTGGGGTGGGGAGGGAATGGGGATATTGCAGTAACTTTCCCCAGCCATGCCCACCAAGCCACTCCCACCAAGCCACGCCCACAGAACCGGTAGTAATTTTTTTGAATCCCACCACTAATAGAAGCATGGATGGTGTGTGAGAGCAGGAGGTGGAAGGTTTCAATGGTTGTGAGAAGAGATAGACCAACCCAGATATGAAGATTGTGGAAAAGAAATGCTTCAACCCGTCTCTACTTTGATTGGCTTGCTCTGAGGCTCCTAGGAACTTATTTTTACAGTTGTCAGGACAAAGTGAGAAGGCAGCTATGTCAATTGGGGGTCCTGAATTTCAAAGTTATTGTTTGGAAATGTCAGGGGCAAAAGATCAGAAATCCTCCTAGTCTAGGGATGGGCAAACTATGGCCCGCGGGCCACATCCGGCCCGTTGGTCTGTCCAATGCGGCCCGCCCCTGAAAAAAAATTGCTGCCAGTGGTCTGTCCAATCTGGCCCGCCCCTGAAAAAAAATCGCTGGGTGTGGCGTATTGGCCTGTGCCGCGTGGCCCCCAAAGCTGCAACACAGTGCGGAGCGATCTAGGGGTAGGAAAGAAAAGAAATTTGCAAAGGCCTCGGCTGGGAGTTCGAAATCACCTTCGAGTGCGACCTCTCCGAAGGTGAGTCCCCGCCGATCCCCCTTTTTTTCCGGGCTTCCAGGCTTAAACTTTGCAAAGGCAAAGCTTGCAGGCTGGAGCGTCTTCCCGCCGAGGAGCGGGAAGGGTTCCACCCGGCGGGCGGGGCGGGCTGCTTGGAGCCACCTAAAGCTAGGCCGCTGCTAGTGGAGCCTTGCCCTGCCTTGGTGCCCCGTTTCCCGGCTTGGCGGTCCTGCTCGGGCAGCACTTTAAAAGCCTGCTCCCAGCACCCGAGCAACTTCCCAGCAACTTTCGGCTTCGTTTTGACTCGCGGGCGCCGCGCCTGGCCCCGAGCCGCGCGGCGGAGGGGAAGCCCGGCGGGCGGGCAGGTGGGCTGCTTGGAGGAGGTGACCCGGCGGCGCTCCAGGCTTCCCCTCCACCGTGCGGCTCGGAGCGAGGCGCGAGCGCCCGCGAGTTAAAACGAAGCCGAAAGTTGCTGGGAAGTTGCTTGGTTTTCCGGGCTTCCAGGGCTTTGCAAAGGCAAAGTTTGCAGGCTGGAGCGTCTTCCCGCCGAGGAGCGGGAAGGTTCCGCCCGGTGGGCGGGCGGGCTGCTTGAGCGGGCTGCTGTGCGGCTCGGGCGAAACGCGAGCACCCGCGAGTTAAAACGAAGCCGAAAGTTGCTGGGAAGTTGCTCGGATTTCCGGGGCTTCCAGGCTTAAACTTTGCTCGGGCGGCACTTTAAAAGCCTGCTCCCAGCACCCGAGCAACTTCCCAGCAACTTTTGGCTTCCTTTTAACTCGCGGGCGCTCACGCCTGGCCCCGAGCCGTGCAGCGGAAGGGAAGCCCGGCGGGCGGGCTGCTTGGAGGAGGCTCCGGGCTTCCCTCCGCCAGGCACGAGCGCCCGCGAGTTAAAACGAAGCCAAAAGTTGCTGGGAAGTTGCTTGGTTTTCCGGGCTTCCAGGGCTTTGCAAAGGCAAAGTTTGCAGGCTGGAGCGTCTTCCCACCGAGGAGCGGAAGGGTTCCACCCGGCGGGTGGGTGGGCTGCTTAAACTTTGCTCGGGCGGCATTTTAAAAGCCTGCTCCCAGCACCCGAGCAACTTCCCAGCAACTTTTAACTCGCGGACACTCGTGCCTCGCCCGAGCCGCACGGCAGCCCGCTCCAAGCAGCCCGCCCGCCCGCCGGGCGGAACCTTCCCGCTCCTTGGCGGAAGATGCTCCCACCTGCAAACTTTGCCTTTGCAAAGCGCTGGAAGCCCCAGAAACCCGAGCAACTTCCCAGCAACTTTCGGCTTCCTTTTAACTCACGGGCGCTCGCGCCTGGCCCCAAGCCACGCGGCGGAGGGGAAGCCCGGCGGGCGGGCGGGCAGACTGCTTGGAGGAGGCTCCGGGCTTCCCCTCCGCCAGGCACGAGCGCCTGCGAGTTAAAAGGAAGCCAAAAGTTGCTGGGAAGTTGCTTGGTTTTCCGGGGCTTCCAGGGCTTTGCAAAGGCAAAGTTTGCAGGCTGGAGCGTCTTCCCACCGAGGAGCGGGAAGGGTTCCACCCGGCGGGTGGGTGGGCTGCTTAAACTTTGCTCGGGCGGCATTTTAAAAGCCTGCTCCCAGCACCCGAGCAACTTCCCAGCAACTTTTAACTCGCGGACACTCGTGCCTCGCCCCGAGCCGCACGGCAGCCCGCTCCAAGCAGCCCGCCCCGCCCGCCGGGCGGAACCCTTCCCGCTCCTTGGCGGGAAGATGCTCCCACCTGCAAACTTTGCCTTTGCAAAGCGCTGGAAGCCCCAGAAACCCGAGCAACTTCCCAGCAACTTTCGGCTTCCTTTTAACTCACGGGCGCTCGCGCCTGGCCCCAAGCCACGCGGCGGAGGGGAAGCCCGGCGGGCGGGCGGGCAGACTGCTTGGAGGAGGCTCGGGCTTCCCTCCGCCAGGCACGAGCGCCTGCGAGTTAAAAGGAAGCCAAAAGTTGCTGGGAAGTTGCTTGGTTTTCCGGGCTTCCAGGCTTAAACTTTGCAAAGGCAAAGTTTGCAGGCTGGAGCGTCTTCCCGCCGAGGAGCAGGAAGGTTCCCGCCCGGTGGGCGGGCGGGCTGCTTAAACTTTGCTCGGGCGGCACTTTAAAAGCCTGCTCCCAGCACCCGAGTAACTTCCCAGCAACTTTCGGCTTCCTTTAAACTCGCGGGCGCTTGCGCCTGGCCCCGAGCCGCGCGGCAGAGAGGAAGCCTGGTGGGCAGGCGGGCTGCTTGGAGGAGGCGACCCGCGGTGCTCGGCAGCAGCAACAGGCAGTTTCGCCCGGCTCCGCTCAGGTGTCCGGCTGGGGCTGTCAGGAGTTGCTACCGCCGGCCCAGCTTCGTGCGGCTCCAGTCCCGCGTTGCCTTGGGAAGGAAAAGGCAAAACCAGGAGCCTCCGTGCCGCTGCTCCGTTGCAAAGCACCGCCGCGGCTCTTCCTTTTTGCCTTTCCCTTCCTGAGGCAACGCGGGACTGGAGCCGCACGGAGCTGCGCCGGCGGTAGCAACTCCTGACTCAGGGGGCCTCCGAGGGGAGGGGAAGGAGGAGAAGAGGGGGAAGGGGGTGATTCCCAAAAATCTTGTACTGACCCGGCCCGTCTGTCAAATTTTAAAAAAGTCAATGCGGCCCCCGAGCCAAAAAGTTTGCCCACCCCTGTCCTAGTCCAAAATAAGAGAATAACAGAGTTGGAAGAGATCTTGGAGGTCTTCTATTCCAACCCCCTGATCAAGAAGGAAACCCTCTACCATTTCAGGTAAAAGTTGTCCAATCTCTTCTGGGGAGCATCGAAACTTCTGGAGGCAAGCTGTTCCGCTGATTAATTCTTCTCACTGTCAAGAAATTTCCCCTTGGTTCTAGGGTGGATCTTTCCTTGATTAATTTCCATACGTTGCTTCTTGTCCTGCCTTCTGGTGCTTTGGAGAATAATTTGACCCCACTCTACTTTGTGGCACTGGAAGATGGCTATCCTATCATTCCTGGTCCTTCTCTTTGTTAGACTAGACATACGCAATTACTCCATCGTTCATCGTATGGTTTAGCCTCCAGGCCCCTTATTAACCTTGTTGCTTTTCTCTGCATTTCCTAGGGTCCCAATCAGTGATGGGATCCAAATAGTTTTACTACCTGTTCTGTAGGCGTGGTTTGGTGGGCATGGCAGGGGAAGCATATGGTAAAATATCCATCCCCATCCTACTCCAGGAGAAGGATGTTGCAAAATCCTATCCCACCCCCAACCTGATTTCCAGCTCAGTTTTCCTGTGCAGGGCAACCAAAGAAGACCCCTGCCAATCAGCTGGGACTTGAGAGGCAGAGACTAGATGGGGTCAGGGCCAATTAGAGGGGGTATTTACCGGTTCTCTGAACTACTCAAAATTTCCACTACCGGTTCTCCAGAACTGGTCAGAACCTGCTGAATAGCACTGTCAGGACTCCAACAAATCCACCCCCATTCAAATCATAAGTCTCTAGCTGCATCTGAGAGAAAAGAAAATTGATTTATAAGAAGTGGCCATGTTGGTGTTAGCTGAATGCAACCGATACTAAAATACATCATTCATTTCCCCCTTGACCCTGGTCTCCCTCCCCCCACCTGCTGGATGTGTATTCTCCAATGGGACACATCCATCCCCAAGAGTCATCAATCATGCTCTCCAGTAATATTCTTGTGCTCTGACAACTTTGGGCTGCCAGGGTGATTATCTAGGTACTTAAGGAATGCATTATTTCTCCCCACTCCCTTTTTCTGGCAGCTAAAAAGACCAAAGGAGTATCTTTTTACTTGACAACCACCTCTGGTTCCAACATCATTTTGGTATTGTGGTATCCAGAAATGGACACACTAATCCAAGTGTACCAGTGCTGTACAAAGCACTACTAGCATTTCTGGGTTAGTTCATCTTGCTGTGAAGTTTTTTGCTACCTGATGTGCAGTTCTAACATCTCTACATGTTAGTTAGGGAAACAACTATACCTTAATCTAGTCTGTAATCTGTACTAGATTAAGATCATCTGAAATTGGGGTTATCAATGTTACTACTAGGGTTTCCGGCCAAAATCATTTTCAGACAACCTATCCAATCCAGGTTAAGGTAGGGGGATTTCCACAATCACAAAGCAGGGATTGCAACAACAATTTTACAGCCTTTATTGCTAAATGTTTCCTCCAACAAGACTGAAAAAAAACAGACAAACCTTTTTTAACCAGACAAGCGTGTCACCTGCTTTTACACTCCAGTTTAGATTCTGCCTTTTAGTGACAGGTACGGAAAGTGGAATTTAACTTAGAATGGAAAATGTATTAAGGCCCCAATTCTATGCACATTTATTTAGAATTAAGCCACGTTGAATCCAGAGTTTCTAAGTGAAGAACCTCAAGAGTTCAGGATTATTAGATCTAGATGACCACTCCATCATCAATCTCTTTGTTCTCTATGATTTTTAACCCACTCAATGGCATTTAATCAATTAATGAAACAATCAGGACCAAAATAGAACTCTTTAGCAATGTCCCTGCTACCGGCTCCTCCCTATCCACAGCCCCCTGATTGATTTAAAATATTGATTGATGAATCCATGCTTTTCCTCACAAGAAACACCTGGTTTGAGCTGTTTTAAGCAGATACTGGGGGAGGGTGTCTTCTCCTGGGACAATTGTTTTGCTTCGGCAAAAAATGATGGAACACCCACAACTTCTAGTGGCAGGCAGTTCCACTGATTAATTGTCCTCACTGTCAGGAAATTTCTCCTTAATTCCAGGTTGCTTCTCTCCTTGATTAGTTTCCACCGATAGCTTCTTGCTCTACCTTCACGGTCTTTGGAGAATAGCATGACTCTTTCTTCTACTTTGGGGCAGCCCCTGAGATACTGGAAGACTGCTATTGACTGAGATGCACTGACTGTGGGTGGCTGCCTTTGGGAAAGATTGGGATGAAGATTTTACTAGCCATTCTAGGGCCATTTTTCATGGGATAGCAGAGAATGAATGACTTTATGGAAGCCTGCATCTGTCTAGGCAACCTGGGTTACAACAGATCTGACACCAACTTAATGAGATTTAATCAATCAGTCAAGGCCAACATAAGGGGGGAAAATGGAACTATTGGCAATGTGCTTTTTCCATGCTCCCACATCCCACAGACATACCCCTGATTGATTGATTGATTTATCAATTGACTGACTGACTGATTGATAATACTGTGCAAAATTGACTGGTCAGGTTTTCCTAGATTGATCATACTGTAAAGTGACACAAGGATGCAGATCTTTGATAAGCAAGTTTATTGCAAGAACTAAGAAATCAATAGAGAAAGTGTTCAGGCAGTTACATACAGGAAGACATCAACGTCTGACCACAATTGGAACTGGAACTCTGTCACTAAGCAATGTTATTGTTAAGTGAGTCACACCCAATTTTACAACCTTCAGGACACTGCAAGTATCGTAAATACATGCCAAACATCCATATTTTGATTATGGGACCATGGGACACTGCAACAGTCATACATAGATTGCAAGTCATTTTCTTTAGTATTATCATAAATTTAAACAGTTACTAAATGATTGAAAGTTGAGAAGTACCTGTGTCAAATCTAAGCCCTATTTAGCATGAAATGAAACCTGATTCCTAAGGATCTTCTTCCCACCCTCAGAGTGCAATGGACTAAAAACTGTTCCTTTTCACTGCAGTTTCTTTTCCAACAAGTTACACATGGGTTGTAATCAGAAAGCCCATCCAAAGTGTGACAAACAAGAAACTGTTTTAGCTGTGTCATCATTGCACCCTTCATCTCATTATTGGATTAATGTATTTTCTGGGTTTGCTCCCCAATCTGAACCACAAACTAATCAAACAGCCTGAATTTTCACAAGATTGAGCCAAAAAAAAAAAAACTATGATAATACAGATCAAACTAGGATTATAATAACTGCATTCATTCCATATGTTGAACAACTAAGCTGCTACATATATTCTTTGCTTTTTTTTTCTTTTTCTTTTGCTCTGTGAACTCTGTTTGGCAGACAGAGAGTGACCTTATTAATTATTATTCATGGACATAGCAAGCACCATTGAAAAGATTAATGGGCTTCCGTATTTGACTTGAAGATTTTGTTCCAGCTGCCTCAAGTTAAGCCTGTCTAAGTTATTCCAGTATTCTCAGCAATGAATCCCCAGGAAGTTTTGTGGAGGTTTGGATGCACACAACAAACTGCACTCCAGATATGACTGGGCTTATTCACTCTGCCTTCAGAGATCGAATCTTCACCGGGTACCACACCCGTAATGACATACGTTTCACTGCATTCAGCTGCGTCTCTTTTCATATTACTTAAATATTGCTTCCAGTATCCATTAGCAAGATCTTTAAACTGGGGCACGACGTTGGTTAAGGTGAAGGCTGCATCTTTGCTATCTTGATCCAGTTGATGGGAAAATGGTGCCAGCTGCCCCTTGATGTAGGACAAAGCGCCTGCGTAATCCTTCAAAACAGCCTGACTCTTTGCAAGATCCTTGGGGTCGATTCCACTATCCTGTTCCGATTCCATGTTTTTGCATTGCTGGTCCCAAGGCATTGCAAGCTAGGAATAAGAAAGGACAAGCAACGTGCCTGATTGGCATTCACACAAGACAGAATCAAATACCCTGAATCTGGGGAAAGATCTACCACGAGTCAGCCAGGGAATGGGGTGTGGGATTGCTGCCATGGGGGTTTGCATAGTTGGGCCGTTTCTGGAATTCTGGAAATTGAGGCCCCTGACTGATCCTCTTGGGGAGCCCACTTTAAACTTTCCTCTAGTAATGAATACACATGGCTGGAGCTTGAAATTTGGGGATCTGGGCTCTCTGAGTTTGGTTCTTTGGGGAAAGATGGAATTAGGGCCTTGCCAATGTAGACAACATTCTTAGGGCAAAGCTCCTAAAAATATCCTGGGAATTTTTGTACAAATAATGTACACATAATTCCTAAATCCACTGTCTTGCCTTATTTCCTAAACCCTCACTGCTCCTTTAACGTGGCATCCATTTCATGAAAGTTTAGCTAAAAAAAATTGGGAAGTCCTTTTACCTGTGGTTCAATCTTCCAGTCTGTTCTGTACAGTCATTTACATACTCGCAAGCGCCGCATCGCGATTGGCTAAAGCGCACGGCAACCGGATTGGTCGAGCGAGCTGTATGGTGGACTGACATTCGAAATGAGACACAGGGAAATGTCTGAGAAAATGCCAGCCCTGAGTGAACTCAGGTAGCAGTATTTATTGAGAAAAACACAAGCAAAAATACAGTATGCATATTCAGAAAACAATGACCTCAACAGGAGATTACTTCACCAGCATGAGAACACACAATCTTGGAAAGTCCCAGATGTTACCTTGCTAGGATGAGATCATACAGCCACGGAAAGTCTCATGGGAAAGTTTGGAAAGTCCCATGAGAAAGCACAACTGTGTACCTTGAACTTTCACCCATTTTCCTATTCCTTCTAAACTTGCAGAATCAAACAGGATGAGACACTCATGAGCAAAGGTACTCCTACCCCCACCAAGAATGTCTATATCCCTAGACTTATTGCTAGTATTTCAAAGGCCTTACAGAAAATGATAAAATGATTAATAAAATATATTACCACATTACCTCCTTTTTATTTATTCAAAGATAGGGGGTGTTTTAGTGGCATAGTACACAGTTCCCTCACGACCTGATCCCACACGCCGGAAGACTGAGGTACACATTTGTAATAGATTAGGAATACATTGAATAAAACAACATAATAAGATACATATAGCAATAATAATAACAACCCCTTGCAATAAGGAGCGAAACCATGATCCATCAGGAAGCCAGGACCACAGACTGTCCCAGAATGATGCATTAAACCCATCGGCTCCAGATTGATGCTGAGCAATACGATCTTCCATGTCCTGAACAGTTTTTGTAATGTTTGGCTCATAATTATGTATAAAAACACAACAATGTGAATGAATTAAAGCACAAACTCCTCCTTGGGCAGCTAACATAATATCTAAAGCATATCGATTTTGCAAAGTAACTTTACGAATTTCAGACATTTCTACATTAATCATCTTAATATTCTTTATAGTATCATTAAACATAGCAACAGTAAAATTATTTAAAATATGAATATCCCTATAGTTCATAGCAACTCCCAAAGGTGGGATAAGACCTCGAGAAATTTGTGTCCATAGATTACCTCCCCTGGTTAGACCTGAATCCAATTCCCGACGATTTCGGATCCGAGTATCTGAAGGAAGTGAATCCAGCTTATAGATAACAGGAACTACCATACCCACTGTACAAACCCCTGTCCAATTTTTTGGCCATTGCTGATAAGCCGTGTCTCCACACAGCAGCCATAGACCATCAGGAAGGGGAAAATAGACCACATTTCTCAGATTTGTATTGGCCGCAGCCTGACTTTCCCACTTCCACATCAACCACATCCAATTACAAAGAACATATGCCCCGTGTGTAATTCCCTTCATTTTAGTAGTTGTTCTATTAACACAGCAGTCATCGGCGATGGACAGAGCCTTAGACAACGAACTGGATGTTCTTGAATTATTGACACAGCCTGGAACAGAAATGTTCCTTGCCTCTTCCCCTTTAGTAATAGCAGCACACTCCATACAGCCTCCTTCCATAAGCACTACCGTTTTACAAAGGGTACTATTACCTAACTCAATAGAGTTTGCAACTGGAGGGCGATAGTAACAAACCCGAAGCTGTCGTGGTAAAGGTCACCTTAGCCATATACAAAGTCTGATTTTTCTTTGTCGGATCAGGATTCCAATAAACAAAATTGTTATATGTGCTCAAATTCTGACTTTTAGACTCATCCAAAGGAATAGCATGCAACAATACACCACCCTCCCCAGTTCCTGGCACATGCATGCAAAGCCAACAATTAGTAACATTAAAACCCTTGGCGCAATCCGGATATCTTTGATATAGGAATTTTCTTTCCACAAATTATCACCAAGGTCTCTAGTTTTTGAGATAATAACATCTCTTTGCCTCCGTATCGAAGTTCGTGGAGGCATAAGACGAATGGAAAGAGAGTCTGTATAATGTAACTTAGGCAACTCCAATTGACACTGATATTGTCCATAGTCTGAAACAGAAACATTAAACAGGATCAGAGTTGTTGCACAGGCTGAAGATATAATATCCTTATCAGGTCCCGAGTAAAGAATGTCTTGATCCTTATGCCAGGACCAATATGCTGGAAAAACCAAAGGATACCGCTGTTTGCAGATTAATTTAGTCCGGTTCCCCAAAGAAACCTGCTGCATACATGTTGGTAATCTCAGGTAAGCAGTCATCTTTTCCCAGTCTTCACAGATGCGCCATCCTGCTCCTCCGAAACTTCCTTCACAGGTGCCTGCGAATGATCCGGTCGAACACACCGACCAGGAACCCAACGAATTTGACCAAGATGTTCAACTGCTGCATAACCACGTCCCCACGTTATCAGCTCAGCAGGAACCCATGCCGGATCCGGAAGGAACCGCACCAACACCCGAGGTCTCACTGCATCTGTAGAAGGAGAAGAAAAATGCCTGCTGGCCGCGCTGCAGGGGGTTACCAGACAAATTTTAAAAATTTAAAGTATATAAAGCTAGATTTAATTGATCTTGAATCGCGGAAGCCCCAGGAGCTTCCTCCTTTTTTATTTAATTTAGTCAACATGGTCTTGAGCGTGGCATGTGAGCAACAAAACACACATTCACACGCTGCTCCAAACATCCTTGTAACAGCAAAAGCAATCTTAAAATATCAGGTGATATTCCAGGAGACAAATAAGAACCTGCTACAAAGGGTAACAATTTATACACATACAATGAATCCACTATTAAATTAAAATCCTGATTGTGAAAATTTTGAAAAGCCAAAACTACAGCAGCAAGTTCTGCCTGCTGGGCAGACTTCTGCTCTGATGTCACTTTTGTATGCCAAATTCCAGATTTATCTTTCCAAACACAAGCACCAAAAACTTTCCCTCCATCAGTAAAAACTGTAGGAGCATCTGATTTGCCCAATGGTATCCTTTCTTACATTTTGGGCACACTGATTTAGGACGAACACCCTGTCCCATTGATCTCTTATTCTGCTGACTTTGACCTCCTCCAGGAGCCCGACATTGCGCTTTAAAATGTCCAGGCTTCCCACAATTGAAACAATTCCCCTTTTGAGCATGTCCTGTTTGTAAAGCCAGAGCTAAAGTCTCCATGTTAAAAGACTGACTCCCAACCTTCCTACATGCATTAATCAAATCCATGCGATTTCTCGCTCTCCACTTGCTACAAGTGGATTTAAGATCTTTCTGCAATCTGTGTTAGCTTGTTCTACTGCTAACTTAAAAAGCAACTCTTTCTGGGCGAATTGATTATCAATTTGTCTTTCTATAGCCAATTTCAGTCTGCTAATGAAATTTTCATAGGGTTCATTGTTCCCTTGTTTGATGTTAGTAAAGGTCTTCTCACCACCTTCGCCGTCAGGGAGAGCCCCTATGGCTTGAAAAATTAATTGTGGGAGAAGAACGAACCCCTCATCAGGCATACCATCTCTCTGTTGTTCCACTGTTGTAAAATTACCAGCTCCGTAAAGCTGATCTGGGGTAACATTTGCTGTTCCCCTCTGGACTGCCAGCTGTCTCCATTTCTGATCTAACACCAAATATTGAGCTGGAGTTAAAATCATATTTAACAGAGCTTTCCAGTCAGCTGGAATCATTTTATTTCCATAACCAACTGCTTCTAACAATGCCTGAGTATATGGCGATCTAACACCATATTCTTTTGCTGCTTGCTTAACTTCCCTCAAAATCCTGAGAGGTAAAGGCTTCCACTCCCGCTGCGGATTCAAACTCCACCAAATCATCTCCTGATAATTCCCCTCTATTCTTTGCTTCTTGAATAGCTGCAGTAACTGCATCCACCTGAACCCTTAAAGGTAAACTCTTATCCTCTGACAGAGTATTTCTAGCGCCGGACAGTCCCCCAGATTTATCTGGAGGTGCCGTCAGCGGCAACAAACGCACCGCATGGTAAAGCGGCAAACTTTCTTCGGGGGTGCTAGGAGCGGTTGTTCATAAGTAGCTAACGCATCCATAATCACCCTCCAGGTTAACAAAATTGAAGAAGGGGCACGAGGTTCCTCGTGCAAAAATTTCCCTATCTTTTTCCAGGACTCTACTTTAATACTACCTCCCTCCGGATATGACTTAATATTTTTCCAAACATACTGTAGTAAGTCCTCAATTTCTTTCTTTCCTACAGCACAACCCCTACTGCCAATTCCAAATCCAAAACTATTCCCAATGATCCCTCTCAATTCCCCTGATGTGCTCTTTCTGAGCCTTCGAGAGATCTCCCCCCCATACTCACGAAAAGAATCTATCTTCGTCCAGCGAAGAAGATGAGGGCCCAGTCGACGTCCGCGACGATGAGTATAGGATGCGGGAAACGTATAGCCTTCCAAGCTATCACGTCGGGGTCACCATTTATGGTGGACTGACATTCGAAATGAGACACAGGGAAATGTCTGAGAAAATGCCAGCCCTGAGTGAACTCAGGTAGCAGTATTTATTGAGAAAAACACAAGCAAAAATACAGTATGCATATTCAGAAAACAATGACCTCAACAGGAGATTACTTCACCAGCATGAGAACACACAATCTTGGAAAGTCCCAGATGTTACCTTGCTAGGATGAGATCATACAGCCACGGAAAGTCTCATGGGAAAGTTTGGAAAGTCCCATGAGAAAGCACAACTGTGTACCTTGAACTTTCACCCATTTTCCTATTCCTTCTAAACTTGCAGAATCAAACAGGATGAGACACTCATGAGCAAAGGTACTCCTACCCCCACCAAGAATGTCTATATCCCTAGACTTATTGCTAGTATTTCAAAGGCCTTACAGAAAATGATAAAATGATTAATAAAATATATTACCACAGAGCTGCACGGATTGGCCCGATGCGAATCCCCCGCAATTGGTGGGAACTAATCGCGGGAGATTCGAGCGGTGCCATTGGTCCTTGCCACCGCAGCTTGGAAATAAAAGCCGCTGTTTTTCCCTGAGAGCCCAAGCTGTACCCGGAGCAAAATAAAGAGCTGAAACCAGTCACTGACTCCGAGCTTCCTTCCTGCGCCGGACACGACACTGGCGACGAAGGTGGGATCCAGAAAATAACCACCAACATGTGTCCCGAGGAAGCGAAAGACTGACTAGATGGCCAGCATCATACCGCCCGTGCCGTTCAATCCGGCTACTGAGGATTGGGAATCGTACATGGACCGATTCCTAATGTTCCTCGAAAGTAGCAACTTAAAGGATGCGAACGGGCAGAAGAAAAGAGCCGTTTTCCTGACGCACTGCGGGGCCGCAGTGTTCAAGATGGCGAAAGCCCTCGCAAAGTCCGCAGACGTGAAGGTGATGGACTGGGGCAATCTCGAGCCGTTACTCCGGAGCCACTACGCCCCCGCCGTGTCCATCCTCATCCGGCGGGATGAATTCTACTGGCGGAACCAGAGGCAGGATGAGAGCATCAGCGACTTCATGGCTGACCTGCGGAGCCTAGGGGGCATGTGCGAGTTCCGAGACTTGGACGATGCCCTCCGAGACCGCGTGGTCCTAGGCCTCAGGGACCCGGCCCTGAAGAGTCGACTGATGGCGAAGGGCGACATCGACCTCGTCGACGCCATTGCGGAAGCCACCGCGCCAAAGCAACCCGAAAATCAGCAGCCCGGCTTTGGAGATCAGACAACGGGGACCGCACCGAAAACCCCGAGACGAGCCGAAGAGAAACCACCACCCACCACGGGGACCTGGACTCCGCCTCCGACACCACGGACGAGGAAGAGGACGTCCATCGGCTCCAGGCAGGACGGGACCGCCGCGATCAACGAGGTCGTAAGTCAGGGCCCCAGTGTGCCGGGTGCGGGGGCAGCCATCCGCAATCAGAATTCCGTTTCATCGACGCGATCTGCCGGCATTGCAACAAGAGGGGCCACATCGCCAGAGTCTGCCGACTCAAGAGGACCTATAGCCCCCGACGACGAGACCAGAGCAGCCGGAGGCGAGACGACACACCCCCCAGACCCAGAGACCGCCAAGCCGAAAACCGCTGGAGCCGAGACGCCCGGGGGCGACGAAACGGGGAAGGCCGCCAGAGGGAGGAAACCCACCAGACGGTCACCATCGGCCATGCCTCAACCACCGATGCCCGAAAGGTCTACGTAGAAGTGGCCATCGAGGGCGAGCCATGCAGAATGGAGGTAGACTCCGGGTCCTACCTCTCCATGGTCGCCTGGAAAGAGATCAAGCGACTGGTGCCGACCATCCACAAAGGAGGGCTAGAAAACCAGAAACTAGTGATCAAGGACTACCAGGGGAACCGCATCCCCGTAGTCGGGACCGGACAGTTCGAGGTGACCTTCAAGGGCCGCACCGCAAAGCTCCCCCTGACGATCGTGGACCGAAACCGACCCAGCCTCTTAGGGCTCCAATGGTTCGCACCACTCGGCATCGAGGTCACGGGCATAAACCACATCGCGGAAGCCGACTGGGAACAGCAACTGGCACGGGACTTCCAGGACGTGTTTGACGGCACCCTAGGCAAGTACCGAGGGCCCCCTATCTACTTCAGCCTAGACCCCAGCATCCCCCCCATACGCCTAAAACCAAGGGTACCTTTTGCACTCCGGCCAAAAATTGACGAGCAAATTGACAAGCTCGTCAAGCAGGGGGTCTTGCAGCCAATCGACCATGCCCGATGGGAGACCCCAATAGTCACCCCAGTTAAGCCAGATGGGTCAGTAAGAATCTGCGGGGACTATAAGGCCACCCTAAATTGTGCCTTGCAGCAAAGCCCCTACCCCGTCCCGGTGGTGCAACACCTACTACACTCACTGGGGGGGGCAAGGTCTTTGCGAAGCTCGACCTGGCGCAAGCCTACCAGCAGCTGCCGGTCGACGAAGAAACCGCCGAGGCGCAAACCATAGTCACCCACTGGGGAGCCTTCCGTTGTAACCGACTCCAATTTGGAGTCAGCGTGGCGCCGGGCATTTTCCAGAGCCTCATGTAGAGACTTCTGCAAGGAATAAAGGGGGTGGTGCCCTACTTCGACGACGTACTAGTGTCGGCAACCAACCAGAAAAAGCTAGAGGGTCGCCTGAGGGAGGTCCTAACAAAATTCAAAAATGCGGGGCTGAAGGTCAAAAAAGAAAAATGCCAGTTACACACCGAGAGGGTCGAGTTCCTGGGGTACCTCCTAGATCGGCACGGAATTCATCCAACCGAGGAGAAAATCAGAGCGATCAAGGAAGCCCCCAGGCCGAAGAATAAAATGGAGTTACAGGCATTTCTAGGACTGCTTAACTTTTACAATGTTTTCCTGCCCCAGAAGGCTACCGTGGCGGAGCCCTTGCATAGGCTCCTGGATAAGGTGGCTCCATGGACTTGGGGGAAACGCGAGGAAGCCGCCTTCAACAGAACCAAGGACCTGCTCACCTCGGACGCCGTCCTTATCCAGTACAACGAGACCCTCCCGCTAGCTGTCACTTGCGACGCATCACCCTTCGGCATCAGCGCCGTCCTCAGCCACACGCTCCCCGACGGAAAAGAAGCACCCATCGCTTTCTTCTCACGTACCCTCACGAAACCGGAAAGGAACTACAGTCAGCTGGACAAAGAGGCCTTGGCCATCGTTGCCGCTGTAAAAAAGTTCCACGAATACATCTACGGCCGAGCCTTCACGATCATCACCGATCACAAGCCGCTGCTGGGAATCCTGGCAGGGAACAGGGCCACCCCGAACATTCTATCCCCGAGAATGACAAGGTGGTCCGAATTCCTTGCCGCATACAGCTACCGGCTCATGCACCGTCCCGGTAAGACAATCTCCCACGCAAACGCACTGAGCCGCTCGCCACTGCCCGACCTAGACACCGACCCAGCACCAACGACGACCACCCTCAGCATAGAGACATTGCCCGACCTACCCATAACCGAGTCAGACATTGACCGAGAGACTAATAAAGACAAAAGTCTGGCACAGGTGTTACATTGGGTAGAAAAAGGGTGGCCGGAACAAGACAACGACGAATCATTCAGGACATTCCGCAACCGGCAAACAGAACTGACACTACAAAAAGGGTGTTTTTTATGGGGGGACAGGGTGGTCATACCAGAAAAATTGCAAGGGAAAGTATTAAAATTGCTGCACGAGGGACACCCGGGCATTGTAAGAACAAAAGCCCTGGCCAGAAGTTACGCTTGGTGGCCAGGCATGGACAAGCAGATCGAGGCTTGGGTGGCCAAGTGCTCGCGCTGCCAAGAAACCAGACCAAATCCTCCCGCCGCACCAGTCCTAGAATGGGAAACCCCCAGGGGGCCATGGTCCAGGGTCCATATAGATTTCGCTGGGCCCACAAAGGGAAACACATTCCTCATCACGGTGGATGCTTACTCCAATTGGCTGGAGGTAAGCAACATGAAAACCACCACAACAGAAGCCGTCACCAAGGTACTCAGCAAGCTTTTCGCAACCCACAGCCTCCCAGATGTCATCGTGTCAGACAACGGGCCCCAATTCACCTCGCTAGAATTCAAAAAATTCCTAGCGGAACGGGGCATATGACACGCACTGACAGCGACAGCACATCCGGCGGCAAATGGCAGGGCGGAACGGATGGTTCAATTTACAAAAAAGACCATCCAAAAAATCGAACACGGGGAAATACAAGAAAAAATAAATAAAATGCTCCTGATACAACATATAACCCCAAACACAACAACGAACAAAAGCCCGGCAGAATTATTAATGGGGAGGAAACTAAGGTCCCCACTCGACAGGCTACACCCCACATACAACCCGGAAAAACCCCCAGACTCATCAAGCAAGCACCGGGTTTTTGCACCAGGCGACGCAGTCTACGCAAAATACCTTACCGGAGATCCACTATGGGTACCGGCAACCATAACCCAGCTGACAGGCCCCCACTCGTACCGTTTGCAGACAACCGACGGACAAACATGGAAACGCCACATCGACCAATTAAGATCCAGAACAAGAAACACAACCGACACGCAATCAAACTCAGACAACCCCCCCAATGCAAACCAAGAGGGGAGGGAATATACAGAAATAATAGAAAGTAACTGGCGATACTCACCGGCTAACAGCCAACTCGAAGCCTCGCCAGGAAGAAACAGCCAGGCCAGCTCAACCAGCCCAGAAAGACTAGGCGGGAGCGGCGAGAGTCGCAGCTCAACCAGCCCGGGTAGACCGGGGGAGCTGCAACAAAAGGCCCGGCAACACCTTCCAGGCGGTTCCATCGATGAGGCCAAGAGAAACAGAGGACCCGACCGAACCGGCCGGGAGCCAAACAACAACTAACCTGCGCAGGTCCAGTAGGCAAGTACGGAGCCCCGCCTACCTACGGGACTACATCACGTAGGACCAAACCAAGAGGGGAGGGGTGTTCTGTACAGTCATTTACATACTGCAAGCGCCCGCGTCGCGATTGGCTAAAGCGCACGGCAACCGGATTGGTCGAGCGAGCCGCACGGATTGGCCCGCTGCAAATCCCCCGCGATTGGTGGGAACTAATCGCGGGAGATTCGAAGCGGTGCCATTGGCCGCGGCCACCGCGGCTTGGAAATAAAAAGCCGCTGTTTTTCCCTGAGAGCCCAAGCTGTACCCGGAGCAAAATAAAGAGCTGAAACCAGTCACTGACTCCGAGCTTCCTTCCTGCGCCGGACACGACACAGTCCTTCTGTGCTTCACGGTCTTCAAATCGATATTTACATGCTGAGAACATGGGGATGTGCAAATCTTTATCGTACATTGTGGCAAATTCATAACGGTTTCTATAGAACTGGTATATTCTGGCCAGATTCATTGGCATCAACTTGGGGGTTTTCCCACCCAAGAAGAACTGACTGCAGGAGTCGAAACTGCTTATCACCTCCCCTGTTGCAGGCAGGAGGAAAGAGGCAGCCAGGGAGAGGAAGGTCCACAGAAGCAACATGGCTGTGCGCTTGGTCAGTCCTTCTATTTATTTATTTATTTATTTATTTATTTTATTTATTTATTTTATTTATTTGATTTGCCAATTGTTTACAAGATAATAAGTATAAGTGTATACATAGTTGTGAATACATGAAATGGGTACATATAAGAAAAATAAAAGAAGAATAAGAGAAACAATAGGACAGGGACGGTAGGCACGTTGGTGCGCTTATGCACGCCCCCTACAGACCTCTTAGGAAAGGGGTGAGGTCAATAGTAGACAGTCTAAGGTTAAAGTTTTTGGGGTTTGGGGAAGAAACTACAGAGTCGGGTAGAGTATTCCAGACATTGACCACTCTATTGCTGAAGTCGTATTTCCTGCAATCAAGTTTGGTGCGGTTTACTTTGAGTTTGTATCTATTGTGTGCTCTTGTGTTGTTATGGTTGAAGCTGAAGTATTCATTGACAGGTAGGACATTGCAATGTATGATTTTATATACCATGCTTAGTGGAATTGTTCTGCCTCAAAAAGAGAAGAAGAAGAATTTAGCCATTTTCCACGAAGAATCTAAGAATAACCTTGAGATTGGGCTTGGCCAAGGACTCATCACGCCCAGCTGGTCCCCTTGATCAGGGGGAGGAAACCAACCAGAGTGTTCACCCTCCTGCATGGAAGAGTGGGAAAGTGAGAAGATGAGAGAAGTTGTAAAGAGGCAGAGAAGGAAAGGGAGAGGAAAGAAAGGAAAAGAACAAGAGGAAAGAGAGGGAGAAGAAAAGAAAGAAAGGGAAAAGGAAAGGAAAGAGAGGGAGGGAAAGGAAGGGAAGGGAAGGGAAGGGATAGGAAGAAGGTAGGCAAGAGGGAAGGTTTCCCAAAGAGTTTCTTTGCAACAAAGAGGAATTTTACAGGAGGAATGTCAGCTGAGGAGAAGGAAAAGGAGAATAGGGAGGAGAATAAGAAGAAGGATGGTGTGTGAAGCGAAGTGAAGTGGGAATTAGATAAAGGAAGGGAAAAGAGGAGAAAGAAAGAAAGAAAGAAAGAAAGAAAGAAAGAAAGAAAGAAAGAAAGAAAGAAAGAAAGAAAGAAGGAAGGAAGGAAGGAAGGAAGGAAGGAAGGAAGGAAGGAAGGAAGGAAGGAAGGAAGAAAGAAAGAAAGAAAGAAGAAAGAAAGAAAGAAAGAAAGAAAGAAAGAAAGAAAGAAAGAAAGAAAGAAAGAAAGGGTTGGAAAAAGAAAGGAAGGGATGAAAAGATATAACAAAGGGTGAGCAAAGAAAGAAAAAGGAAAGCAAAGAGAAAGAGGAAGTTTTTCGAAAACGGCTCTTAGGAACAGGAGGGGCCTCAGCTGTGGAGAAAGAAGAGGCAAAAGAGAGAGGAGGAGGAACAGGGATGGTGGGGAGACAATTTACTGCATCCAAAAGGGAAGCATAATAAAGGCAGGCAGGATAAAAATCTAACAAACAAATAAATAACATGCCCATACAATTATTCCTGCCTCCCTGGAGCTGGTGTTATCATCCTGCTCCTGGACTCAATTCTTCCCTGCTGCTGGAGGGCCAAGAACAATTTCTTTCTTTCTTTTAATAACAAAAAGAACTACAAATAAAGCCTTCTTTCAGTTATACAGTGTGTCAGTTGGGTATATATGCACACCATAGTTATATACCTTTCTTCTTAAATTTACATTCATGTTATATTCTAATCAACATTATATATCATATTGTATCATTATTGTATTACACATTAATTTTTTTATTTCAATTCCAAGCTATCCTTAAGAGCAATCCCAACTCTTACCAAATCGTATTCATGTTATAGCTTATTCAAAAATAATCAATTGTATCATTATTATTACAATATACTTCAATTTCTTACTCTTCTTTCTAACCATTCATAAAATAAATCCCAAATCTTATAATACTCTTTTCCTCTTGCTCTCTGGTTGCTAATGTTAATCTACTCATCTCTGCACATTCCATTATTTTCTTAATCACTTCCTCCTCCATCGGAATTTTCTCAGTTTTCCAGTTTTGAGCAAATAAAATTCTGGCTGCTGTTAATAATCAAATATGTTATTTCTTTACTATAACTTTCAGGCAAAATCCCCAATAAAAATATCTCTGGTTTTAAATCTATATGTTGTTTTATCACTTTTTCCAACCATGTGTGTATTTTAATCCAGTATCTTTTAGTTTCTGCACATGTCCACCACATATGGTAATATGATCTAGGTATCTGATGGCACTTCCAACACTTCACTGATTTGTCCTTGAATATCTTTGCTAATCTTGCTGGGGGTAGATGCCACCTGTAAAACATCTTATACAAATTCTCTTTGTAGGCAGTTGACATTGTTAATTTATAGTTTCGAGTCCATAGTTTCTGCCCTTTATCCAAGTCTATCCCATATCCAAAAAATTTTCCCCAAGCAATCATTGTTTCTTTAACTTGTTCTTTTAGTTTCATTCCTTATAAATAACCATATAGTTTCATCTTCTCTTCAGTACCTTTTAAGATGTTGTCTAGTTCAGTTAATTCTTTATAAAACTCATCTATCTTATTATCTTTTTCATATCTAGAATGTATTTGCATATATGAATACCAATTCATGTTCATCCCTTGTTCATCTAATTCTTGCTTTCTTTTGAGCTCACCCTTTTCATTTAAAACATCATTATATGTAACAATATGTTCCATTTTAAAAACGTTTGGATACACAAATGCCTCCATTGTTGATAATCAGACTGGTATTTTCAGATAATGTTGTTCCCTTATTTTCTCCCATGTTGATAATAAAGCATCTCGAACATAATGACTCCAGAAATATCCATGTGCCTTGCTTTTCTTATACCATAAAAATGCATGCCGCCCCAATTGTACATCATGCCCTTCCAATATTAACAGTCTAGTGTTTCTCAAAACAACCCATTCTTTCATCCACATCAATACTACTGCATGATAATATAATTCCCAATTGGGTAGTCCAAAACCTCCTCTCATTCTAGTATCCTGTAGCAGTTTTAAATTAATCTTTGTCTTTTTTCCCTGCCATATATATTTCAATATCATTTTATTTAAATCCTCAAAGTATTCTTTCCCTAACTTTATTGGAATTGTCTGGAATCAGTATAATATTCTTAATAATATATTCATTTTAATTTGTCGATATTCTCCCTATTAAAGTTAATTGTAAGTTTTTTCCATTTTTCCAAGTCTGTCGCAATCTGTTGTTTTAGTCTGTAGTAATTGTCCTCCTTGAGTGTTCCACATCTTGCTGTCAATTGTATCCCCAAGTATTTCACTTTTTTTGTGATCTGGATATTTAATCTGTCCATCAGTACTTTGTTTTTCCGTTATGTTCTTCACTAAAATCTTAGTTTTTTCTTTATTTATTCTCAGTCCTGCAACCTCCCCATATTCTTCTATCTTTTCTATCAACTTAGGACCTGTTTCTAATGGTTCTTCTAATATGTAAACCGGATCATCTGCAAATGCCTGTAATTTATACTCCTCATTTTTTATCTTCATTCCCTTTATTTCTTTGTTTTTTCTAACATTTCTATTTAATACTTCCAAAGTCAATACAAATAATAATGGTGACAGAGGACATCCTAAGGCCAAGAAATAATTTCCCCAACACTCTTCAATGAATATTATTTGGTGCCCTCTAAAGCAGGGATGGGCAATTCTTTGGACTTGATTCCAAACGGCGAATTTCCTTCTCTCGAGAGAGTAAAGGAGGAGATCCTTGTTTCTAGTGCCCAGGAGATTTCTATGAATTCATCTCAAGGTTACATGAATTGTGTTGTGGCAGGTGTATTGTCTCTGGGTCTAACTAATCCATAGGCAAGAAACCCAGATCTTGGTGGCTCATTTCCAATCTATACTTGATTGAGAAGTATTGATAAATCTGGTAGCCTAAGTACAGTATAAGGTCCTTATACCTCTTTGCTCACATTGGACAATGGGGATCTTCTTCTTGCCCTTCTCCCAAGGGCTTTGGAGGATAAATTGTCTCCCTCCTCGCCGTGACGGCCTCTCAAGTGCTGGAAGATGGCTATCATGTCACCCCCAGGCCTTCTCTTTTTTAAATTAGACATTCCCAATCCCTCCAAGTGTTCCCCACATGTTTTAGCCTCCAGACTCCTTCTCATTTTTGTTCCCCTTGTCTGCACTCTTTCTAGGGGGTTGTTAGGAATAACATAGGTTACCTAACGTAGTTTGGGTAAAATAATATATATAAACTATGATAGTGAATTTAAGTGTGTGTCACTTTAACTGCAAAGCATGTAATTTTGGGTGAGGCTGTAAAAGCGCCATAAGAGGGAGCAAGAGAACCTGATTGATTGCTGGCTTACTGGATTGCTTGCAGACGATGATGGATTGATGGTTTGTTATCTGCGTGTTCTCTGCTGTTGCTGAAGGAAGAAAGGAGGTTTTACTTCTTCATATCTCTACTGCGAAGAGATATATTACTGGACTGATATTTGTAAGTTTACTGACCTCTTTTTCGACACTGGACTTTGCAACTGAATAATCCCCAGACGGACTGAATTAGTGTATGATATATGGACTGTTTGACTATGCTATAACTATTACTGGAATAAACTATTTAACTAGCACATTGTATCTGTTTTACTGAGTGTAAGCTACAACAATGTTTATCTCACATATTTGCCTGCCTGCCTGCCTGCCGTGCAGGTTCTGCTAGGGTGTATATCCCTAACAGGGGTCAACATCTGTTTTCGATCGTGATGACCCAAATTGAACTCCATATTCCGAGTGTGGTCTTAACTAGTGTAGTTTTCTGGGTCAATGCAGCTTTCTGTGAAGGTTTTGTTGCCTGATCTGCAATTCCAAACAGCAGTTCTGTATCTGACAAATCCACAGGCAAGTAACCCAGATATTAGAGGGGATTTCCTGTCTGTGCTTCATGGCAGCAAGAGGACTAGATGCTTAAAACTCTTTGCCCACATTAACTGTAATTAATTTAACAATCCTTCTGCTTCTGATAGAAGATCGAGTTGTAGGAACCAAAAGCTGCCATCTATGAGAAAAAGCATTGACTATATCCAGGATGGAAAGAGCATAATTAGATGGAGGTCCCTGCTCCAAGATTTATATTCTGGCTATTTCCTGTTATCTTTCTGAAGAAATATGTGCATGTCTGTTCTTTTGATGGCTTAACAGGTACTTGGCCTAGGGTGAGATTTCTTAGACTGTCTACTATTGACCTCACCCCTTTCCTAAGAGGTCTGTAGGGGGCATGCATAAATGCACCAACGTGCCTACCATCCCTGTCCTATTGTTTCTTTTCTTTTCTTTTTCTTATATATATATCCATGTATTCATAACTATGTTTTTACTTATACCTATTATCTTGTAAGCAATTGACAAAAATAAATAAATAAAAATAAAAATAAATAAAGGGAGGGGGCACCAGATTAAAGCTTTGGAAGCCAAGAACTCAAAGCTAAAAGTAGCCCACAGATTATCTGTATTTAGCTCCATTCAATTCCAGAGAAGGGCCTAGCAAATATTGGCATGGTATGGTGGATATCTGGTCACATTGCAAAGACAACAAAAGATCAAAATTGGGAGCGTCCTATCAAATTCTGTACCTGTCAACAGTGGTGTCCCCAAGGCAGTGTTCTAGGACCAACTCTCTTCGTACTCTACATAAATGACCTCTGTGATCATATTAAGAGCAACTGCGTTCTCTCTGACGATGTAAAGCTATTCAACACCACAGAGAATACTGATACCCTTCAAAAAGACCTCGACTATGTATCAGAATGGTCAAACAAATGGCAACTTCAAATCTCAACAAATAAATGCTCTGTCCCACATATTAACAAAAAAAAAACAGAAAATAAAATACAGGCTGAATAGTCAAGACCTTGTTGATGATCCAAACTCTGTCAAGGATCTTGGAGTACTCATCTCAAATGACCTAAGTGATAGAGCCCACTGTAACTACATAGCCAAAAAGGCATTAAGAGTTTTTAACCTAATCTTATGTAGCTTTTTCTCTGGTAATATTACACTCAGGGGTGGGATTCTACCAGTTCGCACCTATTCACTAGAACTGGTTGTTAACGTTCTAAGCAGTTCAGAGAACCGGTTGTTAGAAGAAATTACTGGCCTAATCCTGTAAGGAAGGCAGGAAGGAAACATTATGATGTTGCTTACAGAAACTGCCTCTCCGTTAACCCTTATTACATTCTTGGCAGGAATAGACTTCCTGTCTCAGGAATGTCTCTGGAGTTTTTTCCCCCCTCCTTTGCTGGTACTTTGCTTGTGTGGAGTGACCATTCAAAGTCACAATGGCACTGAAAAAAGTGACTTATGACCATTTTTCACACTTACGACTGTTGCAGTATCCCTACAGTCATGAGAGGCCAGGTGAGGAGATGTGTGCCTCAATGTGAGTGATATTGAGTTGGCCACTCCCAGCCAATAACATGATCACCAAGCCACGTTCACCCAGTCACATGACCACCAAGCTACGCACCACCTAAGCCACTCCCACAGAACTGGTTGTTAAAAATTTGAAACCCACCACTGGGGTTCAGTTATTTATTTATTTATTTAGAAAATTTATATTGCTGCCTACTCACACAGGGCGACTCAAGGTGGCTTAGAAAGTTAGAAAAACACAATATAAAAGAAATAAAAAATAATGAAGTAATAAGATAATAAGTATAATAACTGTGTTATGACTGAGGGGGGCACGGTGATTCAGCGGTTAAAGATGCTGAGCTTGTAAAGCCGACAGCTTGGGTTCGAGACAAGAGTACCGCATGATGAGTGAGCTCCTGTTCTTTGCCTCAGCTCCTGCCCAGCTAACACTTCAAAAGCATGCAAAGTAGAGTAGGTAAATAGGTACCACTTTGATGGGAATATAACTGTGTTCTGTGCATCTCGGTGTATAGTATAATGACTATAGAAATGTCTTTGGACACTGCTGGCTCCCACAGCTAAGAAGCAGAGATGAATATTAGGAATATAAGTCACCTAACAAGTATTTGGGTTAGAAATATATAAACCAGGATAAACATTTTAAAACTGTATCTTTAAAAAATTGCAAAACTGTAAATAGGTGTGGTTTCTCAAACGGCCATAAGATGGAGCCAGAAATCTGGTTTGTCTTAGTCTTAGTCTCAGAAGAAAGTGTGAGTCAGTCTCTGTTTCCTTCTGTTGGAGAATATTGCCATTCCTCATAATTGACTGGTATTCATGGATTTGATGTAAGTCTGATACTGAACTGTTTTTGACACTGGACTTTGTTATTGGATTATCCCTGGATTGAAAACTGACTGATTTACCTGTGAATGATTTTGGACTGCTTATTTTGAACTTTGCTTTAAACTTTTCTGGAAGTAAAAACCTACATTTACTGTACAGTGTATCTGTGTGCTGTGTGTGTATTATTCAAACACTACTCTCAAATACATCTCCCTGTATGTGCTCATTCTCCTAACGGGGAATTACCTCAACAATGAGCACTGTTGCCCCCTATAGATGGACATGGCTGGACAGGGGAAGCCATCACCTTTATGTTATGATGAGGGATTCAGGCCAAAATCCTTTTCAGCCAACCTATCCAATCCAGGTTTAGGCAGTGGGTTTTTTTCTGCAACCAAAACAGATCATAGCAATTTAACAGCCTTTATTGCTAAATGTTTCCTGCAGCCAAAGTGAAGCAAATGGACCAATCTAGAGATTCTTTTTGAACCACATCAACACGTCACCTGCTTTTATACAGTTTAGATGCTGCCTTTTAGTAGCTGGTATGGAAAATGAAATTTAACTTAGAATGGAAAATGTATGAAGGCCTCAGTTCTATGCACCCTTCCTTAGAATTAATCCACGTTGGAGCCAGAAGTTTCTATATGAAGAACTGGAGAATTCAGAATTATTGGACCTATTGGACCACACCATATACAACTCTTTGTTTGCTAAGATTTGACTCCAGCTTAGTGGCATTTAATCAATCAATCCATCAATCAATCAATGAAGGCCAAAATAGAGAAAAAACACGAAACTATTAGTATTGCAGCAAATCCTGCTTCCAATTCAGGACACAAGACCACGAAGGGTTGGAGAACATAGGTTTATTTGCGCAAAATTTCAGAGCATTAACATGTCAAATTCTGAACCCTGGGCTATTCCTGAGGTGTGACTTTTATTCAGCTCACAGCCCTAACTTCACCCAGGGCGTTTCTCTTATCTAGCTATACCATAACATATGTACTATAGAAATGGAGAAGTTGTTATAATTGGTTGTCTTGCACAATTCACCATATATGGTATTACACCATCTGTCATTTTCCAAAGCCACCCTTGCCATACAGTTTGTTACAGGAAAATATCTAGTTCATAGGTCATTATGTTTACATTCAAATTCAGCAAGTTTTCTATATTGTCCCAAAGCTTGCAACATAAAGATTAAGCAACTTCTGCTAACTGTAATATTTGCAATAGAAGCTAAATAACTTCTGTTATTTATGTTAATACATATCTGGTATTTTTCCATACTGCTTCATTAGCAATGAGCTGTCATGCCCTTGGTAGAGCCGGACTCTGAGGGAGAGGAGGAACAGCCGACAGGGAGTGGAGGTGTGACTCCGGAGGTGGTGGAGGAGGCTGGGGAAGGGCAGAGGCCAGCTGGCCAGTCAGAGGAAGAACCAGGCCCATCCCCTCTGCATCCTAGGACATGCAGGGAGGAACAGAGAAGGAAACAGCTTGGCTTACGAGAGAGGAAGCGGCCATGATCCTCCTCATTGGTTGCAGCTGGGGAGACTAGTATATAAGAGAGACAGTTAAAATACAGCATTGCCAGAAGCAAAACGTGTTTTATTTTGGGCTGAAGTTATCTTGGTTGGTGTCCTTCTAATACAGGGGTCCCCAACCACCGGTCCGCGGACCGGTACCGGTCCGTGGAACAAGTCCTACCGGGCCGCTGGTTTGTTGGCCGCCGCCATCTTGTTTTGATGAAAAAGTGCTTCCGGTGAGCTTTTCTGGGTAGAAAGCTCACCGGAAGCACTTTTCATCAAAACAAGATGCGGCGCTCAGCTGATGTCGGTACCGGGCCGCACCATAAAAAGGTTGGGGATACCGGGCGCGGCATAAAAAAGGGTGGGGATCACTGTTCTAATAGACTGTGCCTTGTTATCTCCTTAAATTTGGTAATTACTTATCCTGGTCCATTGTGGAAATTTCTTCATTGTAGTTTCTTTGGTTTTTTATTTCACCTTTATCTGCTCATTAAGTTCAGACTGTATTGCTTTCTTTTGAAGACTATTTTTGAGTAAGTTTTATCTCCAACTGAGAATTATTGAACAGTGGGACCAAGTTGGCGGCATTAAAGGACATTTATTTACATTTTGGATTTTGTTATGTTTGTGTTACAAACTGGGTCATCACATGAGCCTTTTTCCTGCACATCCCAAACATATAACATAGATAGATAGATAGATAGATAGATAGATAGATAGATAGATAGATAATAGATAGATAATATTGTGCAAAATGGAATGGTCAAATTTCTAGATTGGTATACTGAAAGTCACACACAAGGACACAGATCTTTGATAAGCAAGTTTATTGGATGAAGTAAGAAAGCTATTGAGACAGAATTCTAGCAGTCATACATACAAGGATTGCGTGCAAGACACTTTTTTCAGCATTGAGATAACATCATACAAACAAATTGTCATAACTTGAGGACTACTTGTAGCAAATATAAGCGTTATATAGCATAAAATCAAATTTGATTCCTATAGGGCCTCTTCACTCCCACACAGCCCATTGGATTGAAAATTGTTCCTTCCCGCTGCAGTTTCTTTTTTAACAAATTATGCATGGGTTGAAATCACATAAAGCCCATCCAACCTCAAAACTAAAATAAACAAGATCCTGTTTTAGCTGATGGCACTTTGCCCTTCATCTGATTATTGGATTCATTTATTTTCTGCTGTTGCTAAATAATCTGAAGCATAATCTAATCAAACAGTCTGGAATTTCACAACATTTAGCAGGAAAAAGAAAAAGCTATAGATCAAACTAGAATTAAAATTAACTGCATTCTTTCCATATGTAGAACAACTAAGCTGGTTTGTACTTTGCTTTCATTTGCTCTGGGAGGTCAGTTAACAAGCATTATTGAAAAGATCAATTGTTTTATTCTCGTAGTGGTTAGCAAGTTGTCCTTGCAGCTCCCCCAAGGTAAGATAGAGTACGTTATTCTGGTTATTTTCAGCAATGACTGCCCAGGATCTTTTGCCTTTTTGAAGCACACAACAACCCGCAGCCCAGATATGACTGGGTACATTCACTCTGTTATTGATCATATTATTCCCAGGCACCGCACCCACAAGGATATATGTTTCACGGCATCCGTCTGTATTTATATGTTCTTCATATTCTCTCCATTGTCCCTGATTGAGGGCACTAAACTGGGGCACGATGTTGGTTAAGGTGAAGGTTGCAGCTTTGCTATCCTGATCTGGTTGATGGGACGATGGCGCCAAGTGTCCCCTGTCCTGCCGAACAGCCACTCGGTAATCCCGGTCAACAGCCTGGCTGCTTTCCAGGAGGTTTCGCTTAATCCCACAGGTCGATTCCAATTCCATGCTTTTTCGATTTTGATCCCCAGGCAGGGCAAGCTAGGAATAAGAAAAGAGAAGCATTGTCTCTGATTCTCATTTCCACAACGCTGAGTCGAAGACCCTGAATCTGGGGAAAGAACTGTCATAAGTCATATGGGGAATGGGGTGTGGGATACTCCGCCGAGACAGATTGGACAGCATCTGCCAGGCATCCCAGCTCACAGGGCAGTTTCTGGGAATTCTGCAAATTGAAACTCCAGATTGTTGTTCTTGAGAAGCCCACCTTAAACTTTCTTCCAATACGGAATACACTACACTGGTGGTATTCAATTTTTTTTACTACCAGTTCTGTGGGTGTGGCATGGTGAGCGTGGCATGGCTTGTGGACGTGGTATGGCTTGGTGGGTGTGGCTTGGTGGGCATGGCAGAATGATGTTACTACAAAATCTCCATTCCCTCCTCACCCCATTAACCTGCTTTCCAGTTCCGTTCTCCTGTGCAGGGCAACCAAAGAAGACCCAGCCAATCAGCTGGGACTCAATGGGAAGCAAAGAATAGAGGGGGGTGCGGCCAGTTAGAGGTGGGACTTGCCGGTTCTCCAAACTACTCAAAATTTCCGCTACCGGTTCTCCAGAACCTGTCAGAACTGGCTGAACACCACCTCTGAATCCCCATTGACCTTGAAATGTCAGGGTGATCTCTGAACTTGGTTCTTTGGGGAAAGAATCAGATGGAAGTAAGACCTTGCCAATGTGGACAATGAGATGAACCGAATTCTTACAGTCTTTGCTCCTGGTGAACCCTGGGAATAATTATGTATAAATCACTCTTAAATCTACTGTCTTGCCTTATTTCCTAACCACTGACTGTTCCTTAAAGGTCGCCTCTACCTGATGAATGCTTAGCTTCAGGATAGGAGCTCCTCTTACCTGTGGTTCAATCCTCCAGTGATTTGATCGTTTACCTGCACCAGGGTTATACTTATATGCTGAGTACATGGGGATGCGCCGAGTCTTGTCATACATTGTGGCAAACCGATACTGGTTTTTATACCTCTGGCAGATTATGGCCGGATTCATCGGGCTCAAATTGGGGGGTTTCCCACCCAAGAAGAACTGACTGCAGGAGTCGAAACTGCTCACCACCTCCCCAGTTGCAGGCAGGAGAAAAGAGGGAGCCAGGGAGAGGAAGATCCACAGCAGCAACATGGCTGTGCGTTTGGTCAGTTGGTCCTTCAAGTGGAACTTTTCTGGCTGAAAAAGAAAAAGAACAATGACAAATCTCTGATTTAGCAATTCTTCCTTTTTCCATGAAGAACTGAAGAACTGCAGAAGAAAAGAGGCAGCCAGGGAGAGGATATAGAGAAGCAACATGGCCATGCGCTTGGGTGATCCTCTACTCTAAGGGAATCTTTCTGCCCCCCAAAAAGTGAGAATAGAATAATGATAAATTTTGATTCCGCAAAGTTCCATGACGAATGTGAGAATGGGTTTGAGGTTAGGTTTTGCTGGGGGCGCCTGAAGTCCAGCTGGTCCTCCTGGTCAGATGGTGGCCAACCAGATTGTTTTCACTTCTGGATGGAAGAGCGGGATGGTGGGAAGGCAAGAGAACTGATAAATAGGCAAAGATGGGAAGGGTGAGGAAGGAAAGGAAAAGGAAGGAAGAAAAGAGAGGGAGGAAGAAGGAAAGAAATTAAAAAGGAAAGGAAATTGATGAATTGATGGGAGGAGAGAGGAAAGAAGGAAAGGAAAGGAAAGGAAAAGGAAAGGAGATGGAAAAAGAGAGAGGAGAGGAGAGGGAAGGGAAGGAAGGAAGGAAGGAAAGGAAAGGAAAGGAAAGGAAAGGAAAGGGAAAGGAAAGGAAAGGAAAGGAAAGGAAGGAAATTGATTAATTGGAGGGGGAGGAAAGAAGGAAAGGAAAGGAAAGGAGAGGAAAGGAGATAGGAAAGAAGAAGAGGGAGAGGAGAGGAGAGGAGAGGGAAGGGAAGGAAAGGAAAGGAAAGGAAAGGAAAGGAAAGGAAAGGAAAGGAAAGGAAAGGAAAGGAAATTGGTTAATTGGATGGGAGGAGAGGAAAGAAGGAAAGGAAGAAAGGAGAAAGGAAAGGAGAGGAGGGGCGGTGACGGAGGGCTGGGAAGGGAAGAGCAGGGAAGTTAAAAGTTTTCTCAAACAGACTCTTAGGAACAGACAAGAGTTTCACAGGAGGGGCCACAGATGAGGAGAAAGAAGCAGCAGAAGGAAGACAAAAAAGAACAGGGCTGGTGTTGGAATAGGAGTGGTGAATAGATAAGGAAGAGGAAAGAGCAGAAGGAAATGAAAGAGAAAAAGAGGGGGAAGAAAAAGGAAAGGAAAAGAAAGGAAAGGTGTAGGCAGAGGAGGAAGAACAGGGATGGTGGAGTGCAAACTTACTGCATCAAATAGGGAAGCCAACAGCTAACAGGGAAGGTTGGGGTTTGTGAAGAAGCACAGGAACTTAGAAGCAGAGCCAAAGTGTGGATATGTTCATTGGGGGAATGGGTGGGGTCTTTCAAAGGTATTCATTCCAGACTGTATAATTGTCTCAAAATATCTCACATTCTCCAGCCAGAATTCTCCCAAACTACCAAACCATCTAGAAAGCAACCGCTACGGATGCCCCTCTTCTGAGGGGGGGCTGTTGCCAGGGGGAGCTGCTGTTTCAGCCCCTCCAGGACAATGTTCCCATTGACATCAAGCTGGCCCCTTCCTTCCATTCAGGAAACACCTAACTTCCCCTCCATCATTCTCTCTCCCATCTCAGCTTGCTTTTATCTTTCTTTCGAGGAATGTTGAGTCCCAGGGGTGGGATTCAAATTTTTTAACAACTGGTTCTGTGGGCGTGGCTTAGTCAGTGGGCGTGGCTTGGTGGTCATGTGACCATGTGGACATGGCTTGGTGGTCATGTTATTGGCTGGGCATGGCCAACTCAATATCACTCACATCGAGCCACACATCTCCTCGCCTAGCCTCTCATGACTGTAGAGATGCTGCAACAGTCGTAAGTGTGAAAAATGGTCATAAGTCCCTTTTATCAGTGCCATTGTAACTTTGAATGGTCACTCCACACAAGCAAAGTACCAGCAAAGGAGGGGAAAAAACCTTCAGAGATGTTCCTGAGACAGGAAGTCTAGTTCTGCCAAGAATGTAAAAAGGGTTAATGGAGAGGCAATTTCTGTAAGCAACACCAGAATGTTTCCTTCCTGCCTTCCTTACAGGATTAGGCCAGTAATTTCTTCTAACAACCGGTTCTCTGAACTGCTTAGAATGTTAACAACCGGTTCTAGTGAATAGGTGCGAACTGGTAGAATCCCACCTCTGTTGAGTCCCCTTCCACACAGTCCAGTTACCATGCTGTCTTCTGAGCAGAGCTTGGAAGACTTTCTATGACCCACAAAATAAAGTCTATGCTTGAGGTGATCTATCTCTGGTTCCATACAGGCACAGGTTTAAATCTGGATTCTCCAGACACATAACAATTTTTTCAAAAGTTCATTTACTCAGCAGCGTGTTGATCTAACCCTATGTTAGATGGATTCTACCCTGGTGGGGAATTCTGGGAGTTGAAGGTCACACACCTTAAAATTTTTGAGGTTGAGAAACGCTGATCTAGGTCAAACTTCTAAGGTCAAACATCTACATGTGGATCTATGCCTATCCTAAGACTCCTAATAGGAAGAGGTTTCCGGCATGAGGTGATATCCAAATCTCTTTTGTCTTAAGTAACTTAAGTTAATGTTTACCAGAAATTTGACCCAAAGGTTCTTTTTCAGGAGGCAACTGGACTTCCTTGTTTTATTTTTTGAAGATGTTTTGCTTCTCATCCCAGAAGCTTTTTCAGCTCTGACTGGATGATAGGGAATGGGAGGATTTATATTCCTTGCAGACAGCTGGTCATTTGCATCCTTTTAGAGGGTCATTGAGGACACAAATAAATGCACAACTGGCCGCAACGGCTCTCTAAAAGAATGCAAATGACCAGCTATCTGCAAGGAGAATAAATCCCTCCATCCCCCATCATGCAGTCAGAGCTGAAGAACTTCTTGGATGAGAAGCAAAACATCTTCAGAAGAAAAAACAAGAAAGTCCAATTCCCTCCTGAAAAAGCACCTTTGGGACAACCATGACCTGGATGATTGAGAATCTCTACAGACATTATCAGAAATTTGAATTCTGTATTGTGGGTGACTTTGGCCCAGACACTGCTTTCAGCCCAACCCATCTCACAGGGCTATTGTTGTGGGCAAAATAGGAGGGGGAATGGATATTATGGTTGTTTAACACCATCTTGAGTTTCTTATGAAGTAATAAAGGCAAGATAAAAATCTATTAATTAATAGCCCATAAATCTATTCCTACCTCTATGGAGGTGCTGTTATCATACTGCCCCTGGACTCACCTTTTCCAGGTGGCTGGTGGGCCAAGGATCATTTGATAACGACATTTCAATGAATATTATTCTGTGCCCTCTAAACCAGGGATGTGCAATACTTTGGACTTGATTCCAAATTCTGAATGTGAGCCACTCAAGAGAGAAAACAATGGGAGCCTTGCTTCTAATGCACAGGATATTGCATTTCTACGAGTTCAGCCCAAGTTGGCATGAATTCTGTTGCAGCCATTCTGTCTTTTTCCCATATTAAGAATAATTAATTTAAACAATCTTTGCGCTTCTGACAGAAGGTTGAGTTGTAATAACCAAAAGCTGGCATCTATACAAACAACAGGGCACTATATCCAGGATAGGAAGAGCATAGGTCAAGCATTTGTACAAGAAGGCTGCAGGCCATAACCAAACATCCTACAGTGACTTACCCAGCAGAATACTCACAAGTGCAACAATCTCTTGCTTGTAGACCAGAAAGTCAGGTAGACAGAAAAGAATCACAATGTAGATGGAGGTCCCTGCTCCAAGATTTATATTCTGGCTATTTCCTGTTATCTTTCTGAGCAAATACATGCGTGACAGTTCTTTTGATGGCTTGACAGGTGTTTGGCATAGAGTGAGATTTCTGTGGAACTGACTGTTTATCTGTATTTAGATTATCTGTATTTAGTCCCGGTCCCATTCAATTCCAGAGAAGGGGCTAGCAAATATCAGGTTGGTGTGGTGGACATCTGGTCACGTTGCAAAGAGCAAATTCTTTCATTCATTCATTCAAGCATAAAGAAAAGACAATTTCCAACAGAGGAATAGAAATCAAACTATGGGAAATATTATATTTGGTGTAGTCCACAATGAGGCCAACAGAATTCTTTCAGTCTAGCTCTGGGTGAACCCTGAGATTAACTATGTACAAGTAATTCTTAAATCCACCATCTTGACATACTCACCTCTGACTGCTTCTCTAAGGGAACCTTCATTTCATAAATGTTTAGCTATAAAACAGGAACCCTTTTCTGCAGTTCAATATTCCAGTCATTTCTCCTTTTGGTCCCACCAGGTTGATGTGTGTATGCTGAGAATGTGAGGATGCACCACTGTCTCTGTCACCCATTGTGGCAAATGGATGTTTGTGTTCTACAGCTGGCAGATTCTGGATGGATTCATTGGCCCCAGTTGGGGAGCTTTTCCAATGAGAAAGAACAGCTCACAGGGTCTGAAATGGCTCCCCACCTCCCCCGTTGCAGGCAGGAGAAAAGAGGCAGCCAGGGAGGGGGGTCCATAGTAGCCCCCTGGCCCTTGTGCTTGGTCAGTTGGCTTTTCTAGTGGAACTTTTCTGCCTGAAGAAGAGAAAGAACAACAATAAAGCTCTGATTCAGCGAGTTAACAAGGCCTGGAGGTTGGATTGGCCTAGGGCAGATAAAGTCCAACTGGGCCACCTGGCCCTGGCCAACTTGCCACGTGATAACTTTCTGTGGCCAATGTGCCAGGGGAAAACTCTCTGCGGGACAATTCAACAATTCAATGTAATTATTTAAACTAATCTAAAATTTATTTTATGCTTTGCCATTTGTGGTTCATTTTGTCCCTCCTATTGCACCCAAACAGAGCAGCACAGAACACAATAACAAAGTTGGAAGAGACCTAGGAGGTCAGGCAGGAAACCCCATCCTATTTCAGACAAATGGTTGCTCAAGCTCTTCTTAAAAACTTCCAGTGTTGGAGCATCCACAAGTACTGGGAGCAAGTTGTTCCGCTGGTTAATTGTTCTAACTCAGAGGTCTCCAAAGCTGGCAAATTTAAGACTTGTGGACTTCAACTCAGAAGTCTACAAGTCTCAAAATTGCCAAGTTGGGGGATCCCTGCTCTAACTGTTATCCCTTCTAACTGAATCCTTTCTTTAATGATTCTATTCCACCATGTCTTTGATATCCGTGTAAGTCTTGTTCCATGGCGAGTTGGCGACAGCAAGTTGTCCTAGGAAAAGTTGGCCATGACAGGTTGTCCTTGGTGAGTAGGTCATGGTGAGTTGGCTGTGGCAAGTTGTCATAGAGCTCGAAGACAATGTAAATGGTAAATAGTCAAAGAAGGGAAGGATGAGGAAAGAAAAGAAAAGGAAGAAAGGAAAGAGAGGGAAGAAAAAGGAAAAGAAGGAAGGAAGAATGAAAGAGAAAAGGGGAGAAGGAAAGGGAAGGAAAGGGAAGGAAAGGGAACTCTAATCAGACTCAAACAAGAGTTTGACAGGAGAAGGCTCAGCTGATGAGAATGAAGAGCAGAACAGAGGAGGAAAAGCAGGGATGGTGGTGAGATTGATGATGATTTCTGCTTGTGTTTGACAGCTTCCAACTTATTGCTTCAAATATCTTATGATCAACAGGAGCATTGCTTGCTACTGAGATAGCACAGCCTTCTTCAGGAGACATAGGGAAGCCAACTACACACACACACACACACACACACACACACACACACACACAGGCATTCTCTTTTCTTCTTCTATAATTGTCAACGGCATATCTCAATAAGATGGAAAAGATTCCTATTGTATGAGGTTGGTGAAGTAGCATGGCTACCTATGAGGGTAATCAGCGTATCCTTGGATGTTCTCCAGACCTGGAATAAATTATTCAGGAATTCATTTACTCAGCAGCAGTTCGAACTGACCAGAAAAATGTCAGAAAGATTCTACACTGGTGGGGAATTCTGGGAGTTGACCACTAGCTCAGGATCGAAAAGAATCTCGACAGAGTTGAACAATTGGCACCACCCAATCAAATAAATTTTAATATGGAGACAAGCAAAGTTCTACATTTAGTGAGAAAAACCAATGGTATAAATACAGATCTGGTAAAACCCGATTTCTTCTTTCTGAAGGAAAAATGCATGGCGGTTCTTTAGGTAGCTTGACATGTACTTGGCCTAGGGTGACAATTCTGTGGAACTGACTCTATGGGTAAAAGGAGGGGACAGGCTGGATTAAAGCTTTGGAAGAATAGAAATCAAAGTATGGCAAATATTATAATTGGTGTAGTCCACAAGGAGGCCAACATAATTCTTTCAGTCTAGCTCTGGGTGAACCCTGAGATTAACTATGTACAAGTAATTCTTAAATCCACCCTCTTGACATATTTACTCCCCTCTGACTGCTTCTCTAAGGGGGCCTTCATTTCATGAATGTTTAGCTATAAAACAGGAACCCTTTTTCTGCAGTTCAATCTTCCAGTCATTTCTCCTTTAGGTCCCACCAGGTTGATGTGTATATGCTGAGAATGTGAGGATGCACCACTGTCTCTCTTGCCCACTGTGGCAAATGGATGCTTGTTGTTCTACAGCTGGCAGATTCTGGATGGATTCATTGGCCCCAATTGGGGAGGTTTTCCAACGAGAAAGAACAGCTTACAGGGTCTGAAACGGCTCCTCACCTCCAGCATTGCAGGCAGGAGAAAAGAGGCAGCCTGGGAGTGGGTCCATAGCAGCCCCCTGGCCCTTGTGCTTGGTCGGTTGGCTTTTCTAGTGGAACTTTTCTGCCTGAAGAAGAGAAAGAACAACAATGAAGCTCTGATTCAGCGAGTTAACAAGGCCTGGAGGTTGGATTGGCCTAGGGCAGATAAAGTCCAACTGGGCCACCTGGCCCTGGCCAACTTGCCACGTGATAACTTTCTGTGGCCAACGTGCCAGGGGAAAACTCTCTGCGGGACAATTCAACAAGAGGGGCTTCAGTAACCTGTTGCTTTCTAGATGATTTGGGTGGTTGGGAGAATCCTGGCTGGAGCATTCAGGACAATCATCCAGTCTGGAATGAATACCTTGAAAGACCCCTCCCCCACCCCACCCATTCCCTAAAAATGAACAGATCCTCAGTTTGACTCTGCTTCTTACTTTGTGTGCCTCTTCACAAACACCAATCTTCCTTGAGAGAGGGTGCATATGTGTGTGGGGTGCGTGTGTGTCTTTTTGTGCAATTTTGCCTCCAGCTCCATTCTCTTCCAGGAGGACAGGAATAGATTTGGCTGCAAGGATAAGCTGATCACTCTCGTAGGAAGACATGATATTTCTCCAACATCTCATAACGGAAGCACTCTCCATCTTTGATGTACAAATGGCAAATAGAGAAGAAAAAAAATTCCTCTGTGTGTGTGCGTGTTTGTGTTTGTGTCAGTGTCAGTGTAGTTGGCTTGCCTATTTGTTGCAGTAAGTTGTCTCCTTGCCATCCCAACTCTTCCTCCTCTCTCTTCTGCCTCTTCATTTTCCTCAGCTGAGCCCCCGCCCCGGTCAAATTTTTCCAAAAAGCCTATTTTCCAAAAAGCCTATTGGGAAAACCTTACTCTTTCTCTCTCCCTCTTTCCTTGTCTTTCTCCTCTCTTTCCTCTCTTTCTTCTCTTTTCCCTTTACCTATTCATCCCTCCCTTTCCCTGTTCCCTTTTCTTTTTGCTTTCTTTCCTTTTTCCTCCCTCTCTTCCTTTTCCACCTTTGTCTTTCTTTCCTTCCCCTTCCCCTTCTTTGCCTGGTGGAGGTGAATGACCAGAGGACTGGATGGTTGAACCGCAGGTAAGAGGAGTTCCTATTCTGAAGCTAAACATTCATCAAATAGGGGTGACCTTTAAGGAACAGTCTGTGGTTAGGAAATAAGTCAAGACAGTGGATTTAAGCGTTATTTATACATCATTAACCCCAGAGTTCACCAGAAGCTAGACCAGTGGTGGACCATTGGTGGTTTGGACCGGTTCTAGCAGACTGCTAGTTCTGACAATCAGCTGGCCCCGCCCACCCTGGGGAGGTGGGGCAAACCTTCATCTCCCTAGCAAACCTGTGTCATGGCTGTTGCCTCCTGCCTCCACGCATTGAGGAGGCTGAGCAGCAGCGGGAAGAACACGGACCTCCTGAGCCACAGGAAGCGGCTGACAGCAATGCCCTCAGGTGAAGATGTTGCAAGGGGGAGGCTCGACCCCTCCCCTCAGGAGCCACAAAGCACTTGCTACCCCTCTGGCAGCTGCCAAACCTCCTCCCATTGTGTATCTCTTCCTCCTCAGCAGAAGCGCTCACAGCGGGAAGGGGGAAGCTTGGCGGGTGGCAGAAGGGTGGTGAGCGCTTTGCGCTCTTCACTTGAGGACATCGCTGGCAGCCGCTCGGCCTCCTTGATGTGCAGAGGCAGGAGGCAACACCAGTTCAGAGGTTCCTTTCCCCCATCCCCACCCCTGAGGACAGAGAAGAGAGGGAGGGAAAGAGAGAGAGAGTTGAGCGATGAGAGATCCCAGTGTTTTGTTTTCTGTGGGAAACGGGTCCAAATGACTCTTTGAGTATTTAAGGTTGCAGAAACAGGCAGCCAAGCTGAGTGCCTGAAGGACCCTATCTCATCAATGGGAGTCCAGGTGCTTCAGCGAGCGGCATGCTGGATTCATGTTAGTGGTCCGCAGGATTTAAAAGTATGAATTTGGTGGTCGCGGAGGTCCAAGGTTGGAGACCCCTGCTCTAAGCAGTTTACAGAATTAGCCTACTGCCCCCAACCATCTGGGTTCTCATTTTACCAACCTTGGAAGGATGGAAGACTGAGTCAACCTTGAGCTGGTAAGAATCAAACTGCCAAACTGCTGGCAGGCAGCAGAAGTAGCCTGTAGTACTGCATTCTAACCATTGAGCTCATCACGGCTCATCAAGAAAGAAAAAACAATCTAGATGGTAGCCATGGTAGTACCCGAGGAAGGCAGAATAGAAGAGAAAGAACTGGAGAATTACACCACACACAAAGACCTGCAAACCACAGCACCACCACAGATCATCCATGGTATCCAACCTATCTAAAGGTGACCAAATATGCAACGTTTAATTGTAGAATATCTCATACCCCATGTTCTGACCCAGGCTTTGTCAAACGTAATTAATCATAAACGTCTTTTAAAAGCAAACCTATTTTATTGCAACACTGGGAATTGCCTTCATTCCCAGCCAGAACTAATCTTAAACAGTTCCCCAAGATAAGCACACACCTTTCAGTGCTGTGGAATGCTGCCAAAACCAGAAGTATCTAATTAATTTTTTTGTTTTGTTCTTTGCTTTCCCAAATTTTGTCTATTGTACTTTACTAATTTATTTGATCCTTTTTGTTACTTTTTTTTGTTTTTTATTTCTACTTTTTTTTTTAAATATGGTTTTACATTGTGTAAGTTGCCTCAAGTAGCCATGGGTGAATAGCTGGCAATATAAATTAAATAAATAAGTAATTATAAAAGACACCAACCGAAATACCAGAAAAAACCAACTAGTGTACACAGAGCTTCAAGGAGGACTCGGAATCTATCAAACTACTTTGCTTCCTGCAAAGGTTTCATCATTGAAGCCTGATTTTTATCCCTTATGAGAGGGGCAATCACCTCCCAAACTTACTCCCTTTTGTTTCAGCTGCTCTTGCTTTCTAGCAGCTCTGCGCATATGTGCAATGGGAACAGGATCCCCTGGGTCCTCTGCCTCGCAAAGGTTCTTTTTCAGAACTTTTTTTGCACAACTGGCCGCAACGTCTCTCTAAAAGAATGCAAATGACCAGCTATCTGCAAGGAGAATAAATCCCTCCATCCCCCATCATGCAGTCAGAACTGAAGAACTTATTGGATGAGAAGCAAAACATCTTCAGAAGAAAAAACAAGAAAGTCCAATTCCCACCTGAAAAAGCACCTTTGGGACAACCATGACCTGGATGACTGAGAATCTCTACAGACATTATCAGAAATTTGAATTCTGTATCGTGGGTGACTTTGGCCCAGACACTGCTTTCAGCCCAACCCATCTCACAGGGCTATTGTTGTGGGCAAAATAGGAGGGGGAATGGATATTATGTGTGTTTAACACCATCTTGAGTTTCTTATGAAGTAATAAAGATAAAAATCTATTAAATAATAGCTCATAAATCTATTCCTACTTCTATGGAAGTGCTGTTATCATACTGCCCCTGGACTCACCTTTTCCAGGTGGCTGGTGGGCCAAGGATAATTTGATAACGACATTTCAATGAATATTATTCTGTGCGCTCTAAACCAGGGATGTGCAATACTTTGGACTTGATTCCAAATTCTGAATGTGAGTCACTCAAGAGGGAAAACAATGGGAGCCTTGCTTCTAATGCACAGGATATTGCATTGCTACAAGTTCAGCCCAAGTTGGCATGAATTCTGTTGCAGCCATTCTGTCTTCGCCCATATTAAGAAAAATTAATTTAAACAATCTTTGTGCTTCTGACAGAAGGTTGAGTTGTTGTTGTGTCTGGAAGGATGGGTCCAAGAACGGAGACAGACTCAGAAAGTAACTACAGCTCTTTATTAGTGACTTCCGATCTGAGCGAAATGCCCTAGCCGCAGCAGCCCCTTTTATAGAGCTGGCTGCGGCTATATGGCCAATGACAGAGGTTTGAGCTGGCCGCGCTTGGTTCACCCAATCGCGGCAGCCCGTTTACCAGCCAATCGGATCAGTACAGATCGACCAATCACGACCCGCTGTTAGCAGATTGGTTTGCCCAATCGCGGCAGCCTGTTTACCAGCCAATCGGATCAGTACGGAGCGACCAATCACGACCCGCTGTTAGCAGACCAATCCGCTTTGCAGGCTTTCAAGCCTGCTAGTCCGGAACAGTTGTAATAACCAAAAGCTGGCATCTATACAAAAAACAGGATAGAAAGAGCATAGGTCAAGCATTTGCACAAGAAGGCTGCAGGCCATAACCAAACATCCTACAGTGACTTACCCAGCAGAATACTCACAAGTGCAACAATCTCTTGCTTGTAGACCAGGAAGTCAGGTAGACAGAAAAGAATCACAATGCAGATGGAGGCCCCTGCTCCAAGGTTTATATTCTCCCTACTTCCTCTTATCCTTTTGATACTTCACTTGCTGACCTTTTTGTGGAAGTGATCATGTTGCAACAGAGTGTTAAAGTTGTGGAGGTCAACAACCCAAAGCTAATAAGCAGTACACAGATTATCTATATTTGGCACTGTCCATTTAAATTGCCAAGAGGGACTAGAAAAAAATATCAGGCCATGCTGCAAAGACCAAGCATCAAGGAAAATGCAATTTCCAAGCGAGGAATAGGAATCAAAGTATGGGAAATATAATGAAAGGGGTACTCAACTGTGAGGCCAGCAGAATTCTTATGGCCCATCTTCTAGTGAATCTTGAGAGCCATTACTGACCGCCGCTCCACCGCCTTGAGAAAGAGCATAGGTCAAGCATTTGCACAAGAAGGCTGCAGGCCATAACCAAACATCCTACAGTGACTTACCCAGCAGAATACTCACAAGGGCAACAATCTCTTGCTTGTAGACCAGGAAGTCAGGTAGAGAGAAAAGAATCGCAATGCAGATGGAGGCCCCTGCTCCAAGATTTATATTCTCCCTACTTCCTCTTATCCTTTTGATACTTCACTTGCTGACCTTTCTGTGGAAGTGATCATGTTGCAACAGAGTGTTAAAGTTGTGGAGGTCAACAACCCAAAGCTAATAAGCAGTACACAGATTATCTATATTTGGCACTGTCCATTTAAATTGCCAAGAAGGGACTAGAAAAAAATATCAGGCCATGCTGCAAAGACCAAACATCAAGGAAAATACAATTTCCAAGCGAGGAATAGGAATCAAAGTATGGGAAATATAATGAAAGGTGTACTCAACTGTGAGGCCAGCAGAATTCTTATGGCCCATCTTCTAGTGAATCTTGAGAGCCATTCTGTACAAATCATTGTTCAATTCAACGTCCTGCCATATTTCTAGATTTCCTTTGCACTGGGTTGGTTGGACTTTAACTGGAATCCCTGTGCCTGAAAAAGAGAAAGAAGAATGATAAAGTCTTCCTCCTGCATGAAGAAGTCAAGAGGTCCTTGAGGTTGGCTTTGGCCAAGTGCATCCAAAGTCCAGCTGGTCCACCTAGTCGCATGGAGGCCAACCAGATGGCCAACCAGATGGAGGCTCTTCCACTTCTAGGTGGAAGAGCGGGAATGTGCAAAGGGAAGTGGTGAATAGGTAAAGAAGGGGAGAAGAAAGAAAGGAAAGGGGATAGGAAAGAGAGGGAAGAAAGAGAAAAGGTTTCCCAAAGAGACTCTTGGGAACAAACAAGAGTTTGACAGCAGGAGGCTCAGCTGAGAAGAAGGAAGAGGAAGAAGGGAAAGGAAGAAGAACAGAGAGACTGTTAATGCTTTCTGATTGCAGTTATCAGCTTCCAACTTACTGCTTCAAATATCCAGTTATGATCAATTGGAGGATTGCTGCTACTGGGTTAGCTGAGACAGCTTCAGGAGACATGGAGGGAAGCCAACTACACATATACACACAAACCCACACTCAAGCATTCCTTTTTCTTCTTCTTCTTCTTCTTCAGTTGTCAGTTGTATGTTAGTCAGATGGGAGAGAGCTTCCTATTATATGAGGTTTTATCCTTAACGGATAATCAGAGTTGGAAGGGTCCTTATAGGTCATCTAGTCCAACCCCCTGCCCAAGCGGGAGACCCTACACCATGTCTGATAAATGGCAGTCCAATCTCTTCTTGAAAGTCTCAAGTGATGGCGCTCCCACAACCTCCAAGGGCAAAGCTGTTCCATTGGTTGATTGTTCTCACTGTCAGAACGTTTCTCTTTATTTCCAGGTTGAATCATATCTTCCTAGGAGGGCAATCAACTTATCCTTGGATGCTTTCCAGACCTTAACAAATTATTCATGAATTCATTTACTCAGCAGAAGATTGATCTGATCATAGGTCCTGTAAGGGAAAAAGCAAAAAAATGGTGTCTTTCTCTTCACTTGGAACTGAACCGGGTGGATAATTCTTCCAACAATTGTATACATGCAATGCAGTTGATAAAAAAAAATGCAGAGTAAGTGTTTATTAAATGTAGGACCTGGATCAGAGGTGGTATTCAGCAGATTCTGACCAGTTCTGAAGAACCAGTGGTGGAAATTTTAAGTAGTTCGGAGAACCGGCAAATACTACCGCTGATTGGCCCCACACCATCTATTCTCCAACTCCTGAGTCCCAGCAGATTGGCTGGGTCTTCTTTTGCTGCCCTGCACAGGAGAATGGAACTGGAAAGCAGGTTAGTGGGGTGGGGAGGGAATGGGGATTTTGCAGTATCCTTCCCCTGCCACCAAGTCCACCAAGCCCATCAAGCCAAGCCATGCCCACAGAACACCACACCCACCAAGCCACGCGCATAGCTGATCGTCTGGGTCTTCTTTGGTTGCCCTGCACAGGAGAACGGAACTGGAAAGCAGGTTAGTGGGGTGGGGAGGGAATGGGGATTTTGCAGTATCCTTCCCCTGCTATGCCCACCAAGCCACGGCCACCAAACCACTCCACGACCACCAAGCCATGCCCATAGAACCAGTAGTGAAAAGAAATTTGAATCCCACCACTGACCTGGATAAAAATTAAAGCAAGGTTTCCCCAAATAAGGGCACACGAGCCTGAACCACTGCATCTCTGCCATTTGTTGAAAGTCTTCCAATGAAAGAATGGACTGGCTCCTCATTGGAAGGGCCCATTTCAGATCTTGTTAACCGTCACCACTGCTGTAATGGGTACACATATCATACTGCAAGAAAGTGCCAGCCCCAGATGTGGAAGCTGTGGAGCACGAATCTTCCAAGACCACAAAGCGAAAGATTGAAGCTTTGCCCAACAGGGAAGCAAGCGCTGGTAACCTCAGCATATAATCTTTGCCCCAGACAAAACCAGGAAAAAGGGGGCATTGACTTGCCCAACGCTGATTCCTGAAGCATCTCACGCTGCCTGTCCTAATAGGATGGAGGCCCAGAAGCGCATGAAGGAAAAGATCTGCATTCTGTGTGGCTGCTGACTGGGTTATTGTTCATTGGCACCTGTCTTAATTTGTATACCACCCTGTACCGCTATCCCTTGTTTTATACCCACTGAAACTATGTATGATGCTCACCTTACAGGGGTAGAATTCACAGGTTGCCTATAGCCCACCTTGGTATCTGTATGTTGTTGTCCTGTTGGGACAAAAAGGGAGGATTGTAAGGGGGTGGGGGGAGAATTAATGGACATCTTAGTGTTTTTTTTTTTTATAAAGGCCTATTTACCGGCACTCTCGTGTATATTAACGGCTGAAGGGCCTGTAATACAATCAATGTGAATCTGGGTCCTGAAATTCTGACCTTTAATGATGTCAAAGTGATGCTTTGCAACACTAAGAGTTGCTTAGCTTGCAAAATGTGACAAAGAGGAAGCATGCACTTAAAGGACATGTTAAAAAATAACCATCTTGTAACTTTTAGGTTGGAGGAACGGATAACTAGCCCTGTTGCTAGGAGAAGCTGGCAGAATCCTGAAAGTCATGTGTTTCTGTGGTTTTAAGGTATATAATGAAATGTTGAATAATGGGAGGGGCCCAATCGGCCTCAAGCCATCCCTTTTGACAGCTTGTCTGATGGACCCTCTGTCAACTCGCGAAGCATCCCCGATCTACTCCCGAGTTGCCATAGGAAAGGGGGATGGGAAAGCAAACTTCGCAGCTGCATCAAAGAGCTTGCATCTCTGTCAAAGCAAAGCACATTCCAACCAATATGTCAAGGTCATCTCTACGGAAACCCACAGTGGCCGGAAGGAGTTACTTTTACAACCCACAAAATTGCTTCGTTTGGGGAATGTGACTGATGACACAAATTGGAGGGAAGGGGAAACAGGGTCAGAGGCAAAGTGTGAATTAACTGAGTTCAGAGTTGGCTTCACCTGGTCCGTGCTGACATGAAGCTCCTAATAAATAACTGGATTTCTTTTGAAGCTTGGCTTGAGGCTCATGATTTAATTAGGGCATCGGTTGGAACGCTGACATCCTCGTTGTAATGCAATTGATATAAGTGGTTTATGTTTACTATGGTTTAATTCTAATAAACGTCTGAGTCCTGAGCTTCCAAAAGCTTTATCTGCAGACATTCTACAGGCCCAATCGTGATGCCAGCTCTATTTTTAATGAGAAGGATCCATATGGTGGTGTGCTATCTTGAACGTGGTTGATGGAACCTCCATGATGGCACCTCCAGCCCCACCTCCCTGGACTATTAGCTAAGGGATGAGTTCTTCATTCCAGCCCAACTCCATTGGTCAAATCCAGGCCCGTCTCCTAGCAACGCAGAAGAACCCACTGATGTTGCCACCTTGGTCTGAACAATAGAGAAGAGGATCCTGCACCATGGACTGTTGCACAGGATCAAAGCCCCACTTGGGCTGGCTCATCCAAGCAGTTGTAATCTTCCTGTCATTGTTGGGGCCATGGGGTTTCGACCTAAAGTGTAAGAGGAGGGCCTGGGGAAGGTGGGGAGGCTTTTTTTTTTTACTACCAGTTCAGCTGAACCGGTCGAAACCGGTAGCATATCACCACTGATCTGCAACCATGCTAGTCTTCTAAGCAGTTGTCAACTTGACCACACTTGAGCTAAAATTACAAGATTCAGAGCTTACCTGGGAACAAGCCCTATTGATCCAATGAAGGTGGATTAAGGGCGCAGGTGTAGAAAGCTTGGTTGATCTTATCAAGGAGTACTGGAATCTAGTGGGGAAATTATTTTATGTTCGAAAATAACCCTCAATGGAAAACGGTAGGGAAAGGTAATGGAATGTGCAGAGAGGGCTAATTTAACTTCTTTGATGTGAGACTAGACAATATCTATACACTTGTTCCTGACTGGAAAACCCTTATAGAGTTTTTGCATAAAGCAGGAAAAAAATGTACTTATGAATTGTGGTTTTGCTGATTAGAAAAAAAAAATAGATGATAGAAAAAAATGAAATTATAATTACAATTATAATCATAATTATAAAGTAAGAGATAACTTTATAACCAGACTTGCAGGAGTTGCAAAGGGAATCGGTGCTTCTTTTTATTTTTTCTTTCTTCTCCCTTTCTCTTCTTTTTCTTTATTCTGTATTAAAGCGTAGAGCATATATCACAGAATGACAGAATTGGAAGGGACCTTCTAAGTCCAATTCCCTGCACAAGCAGGAAACCCTGCACCATTTCAGACAAATGGTTGTCCATTCCCTTCTTAAAAACCTTCTGTGATGGAGCACCCACAACTACTTCTTTTTTTTTTTGAACAAATTTTATTAATTTTTAAAGACATACAAAGCATGAAACATAAGAACATAAAACCTCTTTTCTGAAAGTTATTTGTAAATTTTAACAAAACAAATAAAACATTTTATACACCATTGGTACATCTCCTTATAAACACATACATATCCTTTCAAGTTTCTCATTATTTCTACTTTTATCTAACTTGCTTTATTCTCTTCTATCTTTTATTCTCAATTGTCCTCTTCTAACATTCCTCCAAGGTTTTATTAGCTCAATCAAACATAAACACACAAAAACACAAAACATAAAAACATAAAAACATCTTTTCTGAAAGTTGCTTAGTCCCGGGTTACAACTCTTCGTACAGACACAAATTCAAATTCATATTCATTTTGTATACCATTCCATATCTTATTACCATTTTCAATTTTCTATATAGCTTCTCATCTCTTTTAAATTTTCTTAGTTTTATTTTATTTATCTCATCTCAATTCAAATCATAATATTTATTATTCTTTGTCTGTTCTGTTTTATCCATTTATCTTTCTTCTTTAAACAAAACTTCTCCTGTGCACTAATTGGAGTATGATGCCTTTGTCTCTTTCCCCTACATTTATAATACTTAATATAAAATACATAACTTACATTGGGATTCTATTTGGTACATTCTAAAATTATACAATGTTATCAATGCCAATACAAATCTATTCATTAATATTGATATTCATTTATATCTTAAACACTTAACACATTACTTTTCAATTAAATATCATACTTTTATGGGAACACCAATTTTCCATAGTTATTTCCCCCACATCACATATTTTAAATCATTATTTCATTAGAATGTTCCCACTTCTCCTATTTCAAATCTCTCATTTCACAAAAAATTTCACTGGGATAACACCATCTAATCATTAATATTAATATTCTTAAACATTTTACCCATTTCAATTAAATATCATGCCTTTAGGGGAACAATCATGCTTTCCATAGTTATTCCCCCACATCACATATTTTATATCATTGTTTCGTTAAAATGTTCCCCCTTCTCCTACTACAATTCTCCCATTTATTTACTAAACATTTTATCAGATTTTAAATTACTAAACGTTTCCAATTTTCTAGGATTATTTCTAAGTACAAATATAAAAATACAATCTTATGTAGCTTTCCAGAATCCCTTTTTCAATAAAGTTTACCCATTATCTCTAAAAGACTTTTGTTTCTTTGCATCTTGCTCCCCACCATTGAGGCTTCTCGTTCTCCCTTGCTTATTCTTCTCCTTGCCCTCTTTACCCCCGTGTCTCTCCACCTCCCTTTTGTTCTGCTTTCCTCCTTTCTGTTGTTTTCTAACATAGTATCCACTTTTCACCTTATTCATCTCTTTTTTGGTTGTTTTTCCAAATCTTAAAGTCCCCTTTTCCTTTTTCTCTTTCTCCTTTTCTTCCCCAACTAAAGTCACTTGTTCATCAAAAATGGCTTCTTCTTTATCCCAGTCATCCTGTTGCGTAGTCAGCTTTTCATAAGTACAAACCGCCATTTCTAAAAATTGAAAAAGAGTGCCAAGAGAATCCTTCCCTTCTTGCTCTTCCTTTTTATATTTTTGGTATTCAAGTTTCAATCCATCCACAAGTGATGCCATTATAGAGAGAAAAGGTTTTTCCAAACAACCACCCAAGTGCTTTTAATCAAAAATAGTTCAAAAGCTCCAAAATCACCAAGCAATCCAAATAAGCTGTTTCTTTTAAGTACTTTCTCCTTCTTCACTTTCTCTTTCTGGGGTTAATGTTTAGTCACAAAGTTTCATTTAAAATATATCTTTTAGGAGTCTTATTGATGTTTAATAACTCTTTAAAATTCTAGGCAATCTTCTCCTTATTTTCAAATTCTGCTCCAATTTTTTCCCCTCTCCCTTCCCACTCACAGCAAAAGGTTTTTAAAAAAAAAATGTTCAGAAATCCTTATCCCTTCAGCATTTAATTACCTCCAATGCAGGTTTTCCGATTTCTCTTATAATTCCATCCGCTGTCACATTGGGAAGGAGAGTGAAAAGAAAGAAAAGAAAAAACTTTCCCTTTTAGAATTTCATTCGCCGCTTGTAACTCTCTCTGGAAACAATTTATCTTTGGCAGCTTTCAAATTCCAGGGTACTTTCTCTTACTTTGTCCCAGTCAAAAACCACTTTCACAGCTCTTCTGACTTTCTTCCTCCTGCACAATCTTGTCTGGCTGCAGGTTTCTTCGTGGCGTCCATTACTGACCGCCGCTCCTCCGCTTGGGAAAAGGGGTTTGCCGGCTGGGGAGGGGTCTGCGACACCCCAAACCCCTATCCGGATCCCCCTGTCTTCAGCTGCCTCTACGGGCAGCTATATCCCCCAAATCCAAGAGGATCGGGGGAACCTTGCAGCGAGCGCAGCAGGGATCGCGCGGTGTCGCGAATCCCTGCCGCTGCCGAAGCCTTGCAAACTGGAAGTCTGGAGCACCCACAACTTCTGAAGGCAAGTCGTTCCACTGATTAATTGTTCTGACTGTCAGGAAATTTCTCCTAAGTTCTAAGTTGCTTCTCTCCTTGATGCGTTTCCCTCCATTGCTTCTTGTCCTCCCTTCAGGGGCTTTGGCTGACCCTCACCTTTCTGTGGCAGTGCCTCAAATATCGGAAGACTGCTATCAACTCACCCCCTAGACTTTCTCTTCGTTAGACTAGATATGTGATGACCCGGGGTGTGGCACAAAGGCAACACAGTCAAATAAGCGATAAAAGTCCCTTTATTATTTCTGACTTTGCCCCCAACATCCAGGTTACCTTCGGCTGGAGAAAAACTCTCCCAGGAAATTCAGTCCAAAACAAGAGACATACAGACTGTAACTAAAAACCCAAACAAACCAAACTGCAGTAATTAACTTGACAGGGAGGAGAAGGAATTGGAGACTTGAAAGCACGGCAAAACTCACACAGTTGGGAAGACACCAGGAACACAGATAAGCCACGATGAGAGCAGATAAATTCACGATCTGCTCCCAACAGTTTGCTGTGCTCAACTTCCCTTTTTAAACACTGTGTTCCCAGCTGCAGCTAATGAAGGGAATCAAGACCCTTTCCTCCCCCGTAAGCCATACAACTCATGTTGTTCCCTCCTCCATTCCTCCCTGTGTGCCCTAGGATGAAGAGTGGGTGGGCCTGGGTCTTCCTCTGAATTCCCTCTCCCTTGCTCTACCTCTCCCCTGCTCTGCCCAGCCGGACTTTGCCCTTCCCCAGTTTCTTTCAAAGCCAACGGAACCACACTCTGACTCTCTGTCAGCTGTTCAGCCTCCCCCTCCGAATCAGATTCCGACAAGGCATGATACCTGGTTCCTTCAATGGTTTATTTTATGTTTTAGCCTCCAGTCCCCTAATTATCTTTATTGCTCTTCTCAGTATCTTTGTTTTTATCGTGATGATCAATACTCGACGCAGTATTCAAAGGATAGCCTCACAAATGAGGTACTATCACTTCTCGTTGCCATAATATTATCACTCTGTTGATGCAACTTAGGACTGCATTCACTTTTTTTTTGGCAGCTCTAACAGACTGCTGGCTCATACAGGTAATCCTTGACTTACAACAGTTCATTTAGCGAATGTTCAAACTACAACGGCACTAAATAAAGTGACTTACAACCATTTTTAACAGTTACAACTTTTGCAGCATCCCCACCATGGTCTGGTGATCAATATTCAGAAGTTTAACCTCTGACTCATATTTATGACGGTTTCAGTGTCCCGGAGTCGTGTGATCATTTTTTGCAACCTTCTGACCAGCAAAGGCAATGGAGAAGCCAGATTCACTTAACTCAACAACTTTGGTGATTCACTTGACGATTTTCAATTTCATTATACACATGTTGTGCATTGACAAGAAATGTTTGATTGATAACTGTGGCAAGAATGGTCATAAAATGGGGCAAAACTCATTTAACAAATGTCTCACTTAACACAGAGATTGTGGTCGTAAGTTGAGGATTACCTGTACTTATGTGGATCCCTCTTACAGTTTCTGCGGTTGGGGCAGATATCACCTCTTCTTATACCTGTCCATTTAGTGTTTCTTGCCTAAGTGAAAAAGCTTATTTTTCTCACCACCAAATTGCATTTTGTTGGGTTAGAGCCCAGTGTTCAAATCTATTGAGATTCTTCTTGGCCTATTGAAGCGCCTTGGGAAAAGGCTTATGGGTGATATGATCCTCCAATACTTGAGGGGCTGTCTCAGCAGCAGGAGTTGCATTCATTCTCCATAGCACCCGAGACAGATCCTATCTATCTATCTATCTATCTATCTATCTATCTATCTATCTATCTATCTACCTATCTACCTATCTATCTTCTATCTATATATTTATCTATCTCTATCTCTATATCTATCTATCTCTGTATCTGTACATGTATCTATATCTATATCTATCTATCTCTATTTATATCTCTATCTATCTATATCTATATATCTATCTATATCATCTATCATCTATCTATCTCTATCTCTATCTTTATCTCTATATCTCTATCACCTATCTATCTTCTATCTGTATCTATATATCTATCTATGTCTATATCTATTATCTATCTATCTATCTATCTATCTATCTATCTATCTATATCTATCTATCTATCTATCTCTCTCTCTATCATCTCTCTCTCTCTCTCTCTCTCTCTCCCCCTACCTATCTACCTACCTACCTACCTACCTATCCATCCATCCATCCATCCATCCATCCATCCATCCATCCATCCATCCATCCATCCATCCATCTATCTATCTATCTATCTATCTATCTATCTATCTATCTATCTATCTATCTATCTACAAAATACCACTCCCACATCATCACAAAATCTCCAGAACCGTAAAGCCTACAAACTTGAAATTTGGCACATATGTTCCTCTTGGCTTCTAGGTATTCACTAAGAAAGGATTTTTTGAAATAATCATCAGAGCATTAGTATTTCCTATATTATTATTATTATTAACACGCTCTGATGCTAAGGAGTTCTACTCCCCCTCCCCACCTGAAAAGTAATCTTTTCCCAATGCAAAACACAAGCAGAGGAGAGGAGTTTCAGTTTCAGTTTCACAGCACCAAGCAGATTTAGTACAGAACAGTTGAGCTAAGCCACACCCAGGCTCTTTGCTGTCTCCTCCTTGCTCACACAACAAATACTGTATCAGTTTCCAAATAGCCCTCAGCTCACTCACACACTGACAGGATGCTAGCTAGATGAATAGCGACGGATGCCGGTAGGCAGAGGCAGAATCCCCCCACCTTATTTTCCTCCCAAAAAACTAAGCCCAACCACATAGTTTCGTAGCGAAGCACGTGTATCCAGCTAGTCTGTAAATAAGAAGAAATTTCCTGATAGTGAAAACACCAATTAATCAATGGAACAGCTTGCCTTCAGAAGTTGTGGGTGCTCCATCGCTGGAGGTTTTCAAGAAACAATTGGAACAATCATTTATCCGGGATGGTATAAGGATGCTTGTCATGAACAGGGAATCGAACGTAGTGGTTATATTTATTTAGTTATGCATTGAAGGAATGGGGGGGTGTTGAAACTGATCCTGTGTGACACTTGGGAATTTACATTGGAATGACTCTAGGAAGTTCTCTCAAAGGAGAAGAGGAATTTGGATGAGTTTGGGACACAGATGGACTGGAATGCTCTTCTAGCTATTAGTGAGGGTGGTAAGACAGTGGGTAGAGATGTCCTTTTTATTTTGTTTTATTCTGCAGCTTTCTCTCCAGCAATCTGCAGCCTCCCTAGCTGCCCATATTTAGAATAGGATAGAATAGAATAGAATAGAATAGAATAGAATAGAATAGAATAGAATAGAATAGAATAGAATAGAATAGAATAGAATAGAATAGAATAGAATTCTTTGTTGGACAAGTGTGATTGGACACACAAGGAATTTGTCTTGGTGCAAATGCTCTCAGTGTACATAAAAGAAAAGAGACATTCGTCAAGAGTCAATAATCATCAGGTACAACACTTAATAATAGTCATAGGGTACAATAAGCAATCAAATCATACTAGGAAACAGTCCATATAAATCATAAGGATACAAGCGACAAAGTTACAGTCATACAGTCACAAGTGGGAGGGGATAGGTGGTAAGGAGTGATGAGAAGGTTAATAGTAATAGTAGTACAGATTTTGTAAATAGTTGGACAGTGTTGAGGGAATTATTTGTTTAGCAGAGTGATGGCGTTCGGGAAAAAACTGTCTTTGTGTCTAGTTGTTCTGGTGTGCAGTGCTCTGTAGCGTCATTTTGAGAGAAGGAGTTGAAATAGTTTATGTCCAGGATGTGAGGGGTCTGTAAATATTTTCACAGCCCTCTTTTTGACTCGTGCAGTATACAGGTCCTCCATGGAAGGCAGGTTGTTAGTAATTGTTTTTTTCTGCAGTTCTAATTATCTGTTGAAGTCTGTGTCTGTCTTGTTGGGTTGCAGAACCAAATCAGACAGTTATAGAGGTGCAGATGACAGACTCAGTCATTCCTCTGTAGAACTGCATCAGCAGCTCCTTGGGCAGTTTGAGCTTCCTGAGTTGGCACAGGAAGAAAGGACTGCTTCTGTCTTTTTTGTTTTTGTCCAGAAGTGAGGCAACAATTGGGTGTCAAGAAAAATTCCCACTCTTGGAGACACGTTGCTTCCTCCAGGGAACACTGACAAATCACTTCCACAGTTTCTCCACCCACACATTGTGAGAAGTTCTTGAAAGGCCATTCTGGCCAGCTTCAGCCTGACCACACTCAGGTGGGACCAAGTCCATTTTCACTTCTGATCTTATCTGTCTTGGCTTCTTCTCAGACTGTGGGATGCACCCGAAACACCAAAGCTGGAAGGACGTGACCGATGGCCATCATGCTTTACCTGGAACCTGGCCCTGGCTCATCAGTATCCAGATCTACACTCCCAAGGGACCAAGGCATTCTTGCGATGGAGCTGTAGTTGATGTTCGTTGGATCCTTACTGCAGCACACTGTTTCAATGCAAAGAAAAAGTAAGAAAGAAACCAGCATCTACTTGCTGAGTATTTGTGGAGCAGAGAGGATATTGCTTTGAGTGGTATGGTGGCCTAAAAGTGGAGCTCTCACCTCACAATCAGGAGGCTGTGAGTTCGATCCTAGGTAGAGGCAGATATTTTTCTCTCTGGGCACAATGAGAATAGATCTGCTGAACAAAACTCTACATTAGTGACAGGAAAGGCATCTGGCCAGTAAACACTCAACTCCATTCAGTTGCCCCAACTCCACCCTGCAAGGGATTATGGGGTCATTCAACGACAAAGAAAAAGAAGAAGAAAGGATGTTGCTTTCACTTATTTCATTTGTCCAATCCCCAGAGTGATAAACAGCAGATTATTTATCCTAAAAGTGCTTTTTCAAAAGGAAACTGGACTTTGTTTTTCCTTGATGTGCTTAATTTTTTTTTTTTTTGAGGAACTGAGCACCACATTAGGCTGAGGGCTGGTGCAAAATGGGTGAAGGAGTGGTCCTTGACTTACGACCTACAGCTGAGCCTAAAATTTCTGCTGCTAAGTGAGAAACTTGTTAAGTGAGTTTGGCCCCATTATATGACTTTTCTTGCCACATTTGTTAAGTGAACCCCTGCAGTTGCTAAATTAGTAACACAGTTGTGTGGTCTTCAGAACTTGTAAGATCCTCCTCAGATCTTCCAAACGGTTTTCAGGAATATATGGAGACCATATTGTGCCTGAGTACAGATCAGGGAGGTTCAGATGTCGCATGTTGTGGTTACAATTTTTCTATCTGGAGAGGGGCATAAGGTTCCACATTTTTAGGAATCTGATATACCTCTGTTTGAAAGATTTCTTTGGGTGTCCCAAAGGTGCTTTTTTTTCAGGAGGCAACTGGACTTCCTTGTTTTTTTCTTTGAAGATGTTTCGCTTCTCATCCAAGAAGCTTCTTCAATTCTGAATAGATGGTGAGGAGCTTCTTGGATGGGAAGTGAAATGTCTTCAAAGAAAAAAAAACAGAAAGTCCAGTTGCCTCCTGAAAAAAGTACCTTTGGGACAACCCATACAACCTGGATGACTGAGAATCTCTACAGATTTCTTTGGTTGCTACAGATCCAATGCTCTGTTTTTTGTTGTTGTTTGTGTGTTTGTTTTACTTGCAGCTCTCTGAAAGTCTGGAAGATTGTGTTGGGTGCCACAGATCTTTCTCGATTGCCTGACATAGCCCAGTTACGTTCAATAAAACGAATCATCTTCCACCAGGATTACAATCCCACCACAAAGATCAATGACATTGCATTGATAGAATTGGACAATCCTGTGATTTTCAACGACTACGTGCAGCCAATCTGTTTGCCGCCGGTCAGCTTGGACTCTGAAGCCTTCTCCATCTGTTACGTCAGTGGCTGGAATTCAAGCGGTGAGGGAATCCGAATGGAGGGAGACATCGGAAAGGGTTGGTTCCAGTGGTGAAATGCTAGCGGTTCGGACCGGTTCGGACGACCTGGTAGTAAAAAAAAGCTCTGATGATCAGCTGAGAGGAGAAAGAAGAGGAAAGCACAGGATCGGCCCTCCACCTGCCCCTGCGCTTTTCTGTTCTTTATCCTCTCAGTTGATTGGTTCAGCAGAGCCTCAGCTGCTTCTTTATCCTCTCAACTGATTGGTTCAGCAGAGCCTCAGCTGCTTCTTTATCCTCTCAGCTGATTGGTTCAGCAGAGCCTCAGCTGCTTCTTTATCCTCTCAGCTGATTGGTTCAGCAGAGCCTCAGCTGCTTTTTTATCCTCTCAGCTGATTGGTTCAGCAGAGCCTCAGCTGCTGTTTGGAAAGCTGCACGTGCGTGAGAGTTAGGTGCCCACGCGCACCAAACTGGTAGGGAAACTGGTAGAATCCCACCACTGGTTGATTCATATCTCAAAGGTGCTTTTTCCAAAGGAAACTGGGTTGGTTTTTTTCCCCGGAGGAAGAAGAAAAAGAAGTTTAACTTCTCACCCGAGAAGCTTCATCAGTTCTTGAACAAGGGTAGGGGTTCTGGAAGATTAGCTCTGATAGGATGGGATTGGTTCTTATACAGATAGTCCTCGACATACGACTACAGATGAGCCCAAAATTTCTGTTGCTAAGCACAACACTTGTTAAGTCAATTTTTCCCCATTTTACGACCTTTCTTGCCAAAAATTTTAAGTAAATTACTGCAGTTGTTAAATTAGAAACATGCTGGTTAAGTGAATCTGGCTTCTCCACTGACTTTGCTTGTCAGAAGGTCACAAAAGGGGATCCCAGGACACTGCCAACATCATAAATGTGAGTCAATTACCATAAATATGTGTCAATTGCCATAAGTATGAGTCAATTGCCATAAATATGAGTCAATTACCATAAATATGTCAATTTATGCTATAAATACGAGTCAATTGCCAATTTTGATCATGTGACCATGGGGATGCTGCAATGATTGTAAGTGTGAAAAACTGTCATAAGTCTGCACATGTGTGGGATCTAAGTAGCGCACACCAACACCAAACAATTGTTTTTCATGGAACAGCTCTCTGGTGTCCAAAAGGTTGGAGATCATTGCCTTAGAAGACTTCAGGTAGCTCTCGCTTTCTGTAGGACTACAGTTGAGCCCCAATTTTCTGTAGATAAGGGAGACAGCGCTGTGAGTTTTGCCCCATTTTACAAGTTCTCATGTCACGGTTGTTAAGCAAAACAGTGCAGTTGTTGAGTTAGTAACCCAGTTGTGAAATGAATCTGACTTCTCCACTGACTGCTTGTCAGAAGTATTCAGAGTTTTTGCAGCATTAATTCAGCTCCAGAAAAATAAACACAGGTGGCTGGTGCTTCGTTTAACTTCTTTATAAACACATATAGTAAATTTTACAATACCAATTGTAGATTTCTCCAACATGGAGCAAACTCAAACAGAAGCATGTTGAAAGTAACTTCAGCAGCAACTCAGGAGCTCAGAAACAGGCATCAGTTTCACTTTAGTTCAGTAAGCAAGCAAGACACACAGCAGAGGAGAGAAGCAGTTTCATTTTCAACAGACAGACTCAGAGCTTAAAACATAACTTCAGAGCTGCAGAGCTTAATATAGAGCCATGCCTAGGCTACTTCTAGTTTCAGTTTCCAGCCTAGGCTACTTCTAGTTTCAGTTTCCAAAACAGTCCTCATTGGCTGACCTTGTTACCAAGCTCTATTCCAGTTCATGAATATACTCTGACAAGAAGGTCACAAAAGGGGATCACATGACCTTGAGATACTGCAACCTTCATAAATATGAATGAAGTGTCCAGTTGCCAAGTGTCTAATTTTGATTATCTGATCATGGGGATGCTGCAATGGTAGTACATGTGGAAAATGGTCATGAGTCACTTTTTCCAGTGCTATTGTAACTTCAAACTGTCACTAAATGAATAGTTTTAAGCAGGGGTGGGATTCAAATTTTTAACAACCAGTTCTGTGGGCGTGGCTTAGGTGGTGGGCGTGGCTTAGATGGTCATGTGACTGGGTGGACATGGCTTGGTGGTCATGTTATTAGCTGGGTGTGGCTAACTCAATATCACTCACATCGAGGCATACATCTCCTCGCCTGGCCTCTCATGACTGTGGGGATGCTGCAACAGTCGTAAGTGTGAAAAATGGTCATAAGTCACTTTTTTCAGTGCCATTGTAACTTTGAATGGTCACTCCACACTAGCAAAGTACCAGCAAAGGAGGGGGAAAAAACTCAAGAGACGTTCCTGAGACGGGAAGTCTAGTCCTTAGAATGCTTAGAATGTTAACAACCGGTTCTGGTGAATAGGTGTGAACTGGTAGAATCCCACCCCTGGTTATAAGTTGAGGACAACCTGTAAGGACCAAATCACAAGTAATGCTAGGATATTCTCTCTCTGTCTCTCTGTTTGTCTCTCTGTGTTTCTGTCTGTCTCTCTGTTTTTTCTCTGCTTGTCTCTTTCTCTCTCTCTATGTCTCTGCCTGTTTCTGTCTCTCTGTGTCTCTCTATTTCTCTCTGTGTGTGTCTCTCTGTATTTCTCTCTATGTGTGTGTGTGTGTGTCTCTCTCTCTGTCTCTCTCTCTCTATTTTTGTCTCTCTCTCTGTTTTTTCTCTTTCTCTCTCTCTGTCTCTATGTTTTGTCTGTTTCTGTCTCTCCGTGTCTCTCTATTTCTTTCTCTGTGTGTGTCTCTGTCTCTTTCTCTCTGTCTGTCTCTGTCTCTCTATTTCTGTCTGTCTCTGTTTTTCTCTCTCTCTGTCTCTCTCTATGTCTCTGTCTGTTTCTCTTTCACTGTTTTCTCTCTGTGTTTCTGTCTGTCTCTCTGTTTTTATCTCTTTCTCGGTCTCTCTCTGTCTCTCTGTCTGTCTATCTGTCTGCTTCTCTCTGTGTGTCTATTTCTCTCTCGGTGTCTCTCTGTCTTTCACTCCCTCTGTGTTCTCTCTCGGTGTGTGTCTCTCTGTGTCTCTTTCTGTCTCGGTCTGTCTCTCTGTGTGTGTGTGTCTGTCTCTCTGTTTCTGTCTGTCTCTGTTTTTTTCTCCCTCTTTCTCTGTTTGTCTCTTTCTCTGTCTCTCTCTGTCTCTGTTTGTTTCTCTCTGTGTGTGTTTCTCTATTTCTCTCTGTGTGTGTCTCTCTGTGTTTCTCTCTCCCTCTCTCCCTCTGTCTGTCTCTGTCTCTCTCTCTCTCTCTCTGTCTTTTAATATACTTTGTGTCAAGCAGGCTACAGATTCTGAATTGGGAAATGGATTGGGTGTGTGTTTTGGAAGGAAGTGCTACAAAAGACAATGACCAGAGAAAGTGACCATCAAACTGAAGTCCGTACTTTGCCCATAGGTATCTCTGCTGTAGTGTATGAAGCCAGAGCAAACATTCTAGAGACAACAACATGCAACAGCAGCGATTGGTACCACGGGGGAATGAATCCACACACGCTCTGTGCAAGTTTGAAGGACAAGGGTGGCCACACTTGCCAGGTAAATATTGTTGCCCATCAGCAACAACAGCAGCAAACAGTGAAACCACACTATAAAAAAAAGTTGTTGAGACTCTAGAAAAAGTGCAGAGAAGAGCAACCAGGATGATGAGGGACTGGAGGCTAAAACATACGATGAACGGTTGCAGGAACTGGGCCTGGCTAGTCCAGTGAAGAGAAGGACCAGGGGAGACGGGATAGCAGTCTTCCAATAGTTGAGGGGCTGTCATAGAGAGGAGGAAGGGGTCAAGCTATTTTCCAAGGCATCTGGAAGCCAATCGCTGGAAACTGAACAAGGAGAGATTCAACCTGGAAATAAGGAGAAACTTTCTGACAGTGAGAACAATCAACCGATGGAACAGAAGTTGCCTTTGGAAGTTATGGGAGCTCCATCTCTGGAAGCTTTCAAGAAGAGACTAGACCGCCATCTGTCAGAAATGGTGTAGAGTCTCCTGCTTGGGTGGGGGTTGGACTAGATGACCTGCAAGGTCCCTTCCATCTCTGCTAATCTAATCTCTGCTAATCTAATCTAATCTAATCTAATTGCATTGGTTCAGTTTGTACCAGCCTTGGAAGGCAGACCCAGATAGGTAACATGACCGGATGAGCGAATCCCCCTTTACTTGAGATAATCCTCAAATTACAACCACAAGTGAGGCCAAAATTTTGACTGCTAAGCAAGTTAAGTGAATTTTGCCCCATTTTGTGACCTTTCGTGCCGCATTGGTTATGTGAATCACTGAAGTTGTTAAGCTAGTGACCCAGTCGTGGAATGAATCTGGCTTCCCCACTGACTTGGCTTGTCAGAAGTTGACAAAAGGGAGAATTCCATGACTCCCAGGGACACTGCAACCATCATAAATATGAACTCATTGCCAAGGATCTGAATGTGGATCCCATGGACAAGTCACTTTTTTTTCAGGGCTATTTTAATTTTGAACGATTTCTATAAATGCATGGTTGTAATTCAAGGACTCCCGGGATTGTATTTATTATTTATTTATTAAACAAATGTACATAATCGTCTTAAATCACTTTGCTGTTGGAATCTTGAACAATCGCTAAATGAATGGTTGTAGGGGTAGGGCTGCAACCATTTTAACAACCGGTTCTGCAAGCGCATGCTTCGCGCCTGCACAGCATTCCATAAACACCATGTCATGCCCTTGGTAGAGTTGGACTCTGAGGGAGAGAAGCAACAGTTGACAGGGAGTGGAAGTGTGGCTCCAAAGGTTGTGGAGGAGGCTGGGGAAGGGCAGAGGCCATCTGGGCAGTCAGAGGAAGAACCAGGCCCATCCCCTCTGCATCCTAGGACATGCAGGGAGGAACAGACAAGGAAACAACTTGGCTTACGAGAAAGGAAGCGGCCATGATCCTCCTCATTGGTTGGGTAGACTAGTATATAAGAGAGACGATTACAACACAGTGTTGCCAGAAGCAAAGTATGTTTTAATTTGGGGTGAGGTTATCTTGGTTGGCGTCCTTCCAACAGACTGTGACTTGTTATCTCCTTGAATTAGGTAATTATTTATCCTGGTCCATTGTGGAAATTTCATCATTGTAGTTTGTTTGGTTTTTTATTTCACTTCTATCTGCTCATTAAGTTCAGACTGTATTGCTTTCTTTTGAAGACTATTTTTGAGTACATTTTATCTCCAACTGAGAATTATTGAACAGTGGGGCCAAGTTGGAGGCATTAAAGGACATTTATTTACGTTTTGGATTTTGTTATGCTTGTGTTACACTCTGGGTCATCACAAACCAATTTGAACCTCTCCAGCTCACCTTCTAGCCTTCCCCAGTAAGTAGAACAGCTGAGACGTGGTAATCCACTTCTTACCAGTTCACTAGAACCGGTCCGAATCAGCTGCAGCCTACCACTGAATAGTTGTAATCAGAAAGGATTACCTCTATTTCAAAAAGAAAAACTCTTGTCTATGCTTCATGGCCTTGGAACCGGATCTCCATTAGCTGTATTGATATAACAAACATCTCTTGTCCTGAGAATACATGTTCAAAACAGTTAATTGCTTAATCACTTAAGTTCTGTAATCATTAAACATCCACTTGAGTTCATACAGTACTGAAGATGATTTTATCAGAGCTCAATGCATACGACATACTTAACTTGGCAATTAATCTATTGTTTGGCTTTTCACAATTCACTGAACCCCCCTAATGTTTTAATGCGTTTAGTTTTACAGTTTTAATATGGTTTTATATTGTTTCCACTTTTGATTGGGTTGCCACCCAAAACCGTGCAGAAAGATGAGTGGATATATAAATGTTTTATATAAACAAAGTAAACTATGAACTAATTAATCAGATCATGTTCGCACAATATAATCTCCTTTGAGTTGTGCTCAGTTCTTGATAACTTTATAGAATAACATTGGAAGTCTTCGAGTCCAACCCCTTGCTCGTACGAATCTCTGTACCATTTCAGATAAGTGGTTGTCCAGTCTCGTTTTGAAAGCCTCCAGTGATGGAGCAACAACAACTTCTGGAGGAAGTCGTTCCACTGGTTAATCTTTCTCCCTGCTAGGAAGTTTCTCTTTAGTTCTAGGTTGCTTCTTCTCCTTGGTTAGTTTCCATCCATTGTTTCTCATCTTTCCTTCTGGTGCTTTGGAAAATAATTTGACCCTCTCGTCTTTGTAGGAGCCCCTCATATATGATCATGTCATGTCACCGCTAGTTCTTCTTTTCATTAGACTAGACCGGGGTAGTCAACCTTTTTATACCTACCACCCACTTTTGTATCTCTACCATTCCACAGTAATGGTGATTTATAAAGTAGGGGACACAACCCCTACCGCCCACCATGAAAGCTGGAACGCCCAACTAGTGGGCGGTAGGGACCAGGTTGACTACCACTGGACTAGACATACCCAATTCCTGCAACCCTTCTTCGTACTGCACTCTTTCCAGCGTCTCAACATCTTTTTTATATTGTGGTGACCAGAACTGGAAGTAATATTCCAAGTGTGGTTTGACTAAGGCTTTGTAAAGCGGTACTAATACTTCACGTGATTTTGATTCTATCCCTCTATTAATGCAGTTGAGGACTGCATTGGCTTTTTTGGGTGGCTGCTGTACCATCTATGTATTATTACTTTTTTTTTGCCAGAAGTACAAAAGCGGCTTGTTTTGTACTTTCTTCCAAAATATTTTTTTCTAGTCTTGAGATTCCTAAGTGGTATCCCATTCATCACTAACCAGGTATCACTCTGCCAAGCTTTTTGAGATCAGCTACACCATCACAATCTCCTTTTAACAACCCCATAATCCCTTGCAGGGTGGAGTCTGGGCAACTGAATGGAGCTGATGTTTACTGGCCGGATGCCCTTCCTGTTGCTAATACAGAGTTAGATTCAGCAGATATATTCTCATCGTGCTCAGAGAGGGAAATATCTGCCTCTACTTAGGATCGAACTCACAGCCCCCTGATTGTGAGGTGAAAACTTCACCTCTAGGCCACTGTACCACTCATCAGCTACATGCTAAGCCATTAAAATATATATATATATATATATATATATATATATATATATATATATATATATATATATATATATATATATATATATATAAATTTACCATTTTTGTGTGAATGCGGCTTTTGATTAAATGTGTTGTATAAACAAATGCTCAAGGTATAATGTTGGTCTTGCCATACAGTTGTCAAAAAGATGTTCAACCTCCTTCTTTCATTTTTTTCCCCCCTGCAGGGAAATGGTGGAGGGCTTTTAATGTGTAAAACATTGCCAAAGTCACCATACTACATAGTTGGAATTTCCAATTCGGAGGATTGTGACAGGGTAGAGTACCCCAAAATTTACACCTCCGTTGAACAGTTCATGGAATGGATCTCCAGAAAGATGGCAAGTGAAGAGATCCGAAAGGAGAAACTAGACCATCATATTGAGAGCACCACTTCAGTTCCAACCACCGAGGTCCCTAAGGAAACCCTGGTCATAGAACCGCCATTCATCCCTCAAGAAATGAATCCCACCCTTCTAGAACCTCCATACGTGCCAGAAGAAACAACTCCTTCACCTCCAGTGTCTCCGTTTATTCCTATAGAAACTACAGTAATTCTGGAGCCTCCACCAGGTGACAAGCCAAGTCACTGGGGACCCAAATCAGTTGAGAGCTCAATGCAATATCCCTTTCCAGACACAACTCCTTTGCCTCCTGAGTATGTTCCTTCAGAAACAGAAGTCACTCTGGAGCCCCCATATATCCCTCTAGAGAACCCTGGTCATCTAGAGGCTCCGTTCATCCCTCCAGAGACATCTGTCAGTGTGGAACCTCCATACATCCTTCAGGAAACCACTGCTTCTCTAGAGCTCCCATATACTCCCCAGGAGACCCCCACTCCTCTGGAACGTCCATATACCCCCACGGAGACTTCTGTTCCTCTAGAAAATCCATACATACCATCAGAGACCTCAGCTACTCTAAAACCACCATACATACCCGAGGAGATCCCTCCATCTCTTGAGGCGCCCTATAATTCTCCAGAGACTTCTCCTACTCTGGAACTTCCATACACACCTCCAGAAACTCCTGCTCCTCTAGAACCTCCATACACACCTCCAGAAACTCCTGCTCCTCTAGAACCTCCATACACACCTCCAGAAGCTCATGCTTCTCTAAAACCTCCATATGTACCCCCAGAAACTCCTGCTAATCTAGAACCTCTGTACATTCCTCCAGAAACTCCTACTCCACTAGAAACTCCATGCATACCTTTAGGAGGTCCAGAAGCACCTCCTCTGGAAGCTCCAAACACATATTCAGGAAATCCTTCTCCTTTAAACCCTCCATGTGTACCTCCTGGAAGTCCTGCTCCTCTAGAACCTCCATACTTGTCTTCAGAATCATCTCCTCCCTTAGAGCCCCCATACGTCCTCCTGGAAAACCCACTCCCACCAGAACAGCCATATCCACCTCCAGAAAACCCTGTTCCTTTAGAACCTCTTCCACTCCAGGCTCAAGAACGTTATCCTGCAGACCACTACCTCTCTGGACCTGTCCTATATTTTTCATGATCCTCCTGTTATTCCTTCAGCGACCCGCAATATGGAGCCTCCATGTGTTTCTCCAAGATGCAGAGTCTCAAAGACTTCTCCATCCATTGAGTCGCCATATACTCCACCAGAGTCTCTACACTTTTCTCCAGGTGCACCTGACTCTCTGGAAGAAAGACAACCCTTAGAAACCTTGCTCGATTGACTCCCCGCCCCCTCTAATCCAACCTACCCTTCACACAGTGCTCGAGAGACAACTGCTCCCCTCATGCGCCAGAGGAACATTGTCAAAATGGGGTTCCAGATGTTCCTCTCTGGTCCAGACCTCTCCAGAGGCAGCTGCCACTCTTGAGTGGCCACACTGGCTTCCCAGAACTTTTTTTTTTTACTTTTAGAGTAACCATGTACGGTGTTTGCTTTTGCATCCCTTAACAGCTCCTCTGTTCTTCCAGAATTCTTAAAACATCTCCAGGAAACAACCATGATCGATATCACGAAAGTTAGTTATGTTTTGGAACACATAGGTTTTATTTACTTGTTTTAATTTACTTCATTGATTATTCATTTATTAATTAAACTGCTCTATCCTCATCCAATGTCAACTGGCATCCTTACTGTAACATCTACGCAGAGTCATCCACTCTGGAGGTCCCATCTGAATTACATACCTTGGAATTGATCCAGGTAGTCCTCAACTTACGGCCACAGTGGAGCCTGAAATTTCTGTGGCTAAGTGAGACATTTGTTAAGTGAGGTTTGTCCCATTTGTATGACCTTTCTCACCATAGTTGTTCAGTGGATCACTGCAATTGTTACGTTAGTAACACCATTGTTAAGTGAATCTGGCTTCCCCATTGACTTTGCTTGTCAGAAGGTCGCAAAAGGGGATCACATCACCTTGGGATACTGCAACCATCATAAATGTGAGGCAGTTGCCAAACAACTGGAACCACCATTTTCATGGCTAACTAAAGTGGTTGTTACATGAGTAGCGTCTAACTTGTTTTGCCCCGGTTGTTAAGCAAATCATTCACCACCACCACCATCATCGTGATCGTTTAACAACCCCATAATCCTTGCGGGGTGGAGTTTGGGCACCTGAATGGTGCTAGCAGAGTGTTTAATGGCCGGATGCCTTTCCTGTTGCCAATGCGGAGTTTTGTTCAGCAGATCTATTCTCACTGTGCCCAGAGAAATAGGATTGAACCCACAGCCTGTTGATTGTGAGGTGAGAGCTCCACCTCTAGGCCACTGCACCACTCTTTGTTAAGCAAATCATTGCCACTGTTAAATGAATTATGCAGTGCAACCTTTGGGCACCAGGGACCGGTTTCAGGTTTTTCTGAACCAGAGGGGACGTGATTTCCTATGCGCTGCCTGCATCCCATAAATGGGACCTTTTTGTGCAGCTATATTCCCCGTCAGAACTGGAGTTGGCCGTGTTGTGGGATTTTATTGACAAGAACCTCTGGAAAGGGTTTATCTGGCCTTCTACCTCCCCATTGGCTGCACCAGTGCTTTTTGTGAAAAAGAAATCAGGGGAGCTATATTTGTGTTGTGATTACCGCAAGTTGAATGCAATCACAGTGAGGAATCGGTACCCTCTTCCCTTCATCCCTGAACTGATTGAGCGGCTTCGTCAAGCTAAGATCTTTATGAAGTTGGATTTGCATGGGATCCACAATCTGGTTCGCATTCGTGCAGGGGACGAGTGGAAAACAGCTTTCCAGACGAGGTACGGGCATTTTGAGTATTCCGTGATGCCTTTTGGATTAACCAATGCCCCAGCTGTGTTCATGCATTTCATGCACAATGTTTTCCGTGATTTGTTGGATCAATTTGTGGTCATTTATTTAGATGACATTTTGATTTACTCAGACTTCCTGCAGGAACATTGGCAGCAAGTGCAGCTGGTGTTGCAACGTTTGCGTGATAACCACCTGTTTGCTAAACGTGAGAAGTTTGCACAAACCACGATTGACTTCTTGGGACAACATATTTCACCTGCTGGGGTGGAAATGGACCCGGAAAAAATTCAATCGTTGCAGGAGTGGGAACCGCCACAGCGGGCTAAGGATGTGCAAGGACTGTTGGGGTTTGCGAACTACTACCGCACATTTATTCCCTGCTTTGCTGCCTTGACTGCTCCCCTTTCTAATCTGCTCAAGAAGGGGGAGAAGTTTCAATGGGGTGCTGAGGAGCAGGTAGCTTCCGAGGCGTTGAAAGTTGCCTTTGTTTCAGAGCCTATCCTCAAACACCCTGATCCAGGCCAGCCATTTGTGGTGGCAACAGATGCTTCCGATGTGGCTGTTGGTGCAGTGCTCCTCCAGGCCTATGCTCCCGCAGGCACCTTGTTCCGGTGCGCTTATTATTCACGGAAGTTGTCAGCTCCAGAGCACAACTATACAATTTGGGACAAGGAGCTATTGGCGGTTAAGACAATTGAAACATGGCAGCACCACCTGGAGGGGGCTCGTCACCAAATCGAGGTTTGGACAGATCATCGCAATTTGGAACACCGAATGTACAGCTCGGACATTGAACCAGCATCAGGTGAGATGGTCCTTATTCTTTGCTCAATTCGATTTCCGGGTGGCCTATGTTCTGAGTGGAGGGAATCAACATGCCGACGCCCTATCTCAGAAGCCCGAGTATACCTGAAGGGAGGATAAAATCTTTCTCCGGACAGTGATTCCATTGGAGCGGTTTGCAGCCACCGAGGAACCTGTGGACCTTCGAGTGAGGATTCAGGAGGCACAGCGGCAGGACCCATTTGTGACAGCTTGACGTCAAGAATTGGATGAGAATGGGAGACAAGAGACTCCTTGGGCGCATATTGAGGACCTGTTGCAGTTCCATGATCGCATTTATGTGCCTGGAGGTCCTCTTCGTGGCCTTATCCTATGTCAATGTCATGATAGTCCGGCGGCAGGACACTTTGGGGTGTTCAAAACACTGCACCTCATCTCTAGGACACTTTGGTGGCCGAGACTTAAACATGATGTGTCGGGATATGTGGCATCCTGTGGGATCTGTCGTCAAGCCAAGTATGCTCCCGGTGCGCCCCCTGGTCTATTGCAGCCCTTGCCCACGCCAAAACGACTGTGGGGGGCAGTTTCATTGGATTTCATAATTGAGTTACCACCATCGAATGGTTGCCACAACCATTTTGATGGTGGTGGATATGTTGACTAAAATGGCTCACTTTATTCTGTGTGCGGGTCTTCCATCAGCCAAGATAACGGCTCAATTGTTTATCTCCCATGTTTTCAAGTTGCATGGATTACCAGACCACATGGAATCAGATTTGGGGGTACAATTTACAGCACGCTTCTGGCAGACCCTACTCGCGAAACTGCAGGTTCAGGCATCTCTGTCATCTGTTCATCACCCTGAAACTGATGAGCGGACAGAGAGAGTGAATGCTATTTTGGAGCAGTACCTCCTCTGTTTCAGCAATACTCAGCAAGACAATTGGGTGGAGGTGCTGCCAGTGGTAGAGTTCGCTTATAACAATGCTCAACATACATCCACCCATGTGTCCCCTTTCTTTGCTAACTATGGGTTTCATCCACGACTTTTCCCTTTAGCCCCGTCTGATTCCCCAGTTCCGGCAGTGGATACATCTTTGCAGGAGTTAAAAGCCGTGCACCACATGGTCCGTGATCAACTAGAGAGAGCCAAGGAAGACTATAAATGGTTTGCAGACCGACATCATTGCGATGTTCCACCTTTAGCAGTCGGCGATTGGGTTTGGCTCTCTACTTGATATTTACCAACGATGCGACCATTGAAAAAACTCGATTACTGTTACTTGGAACCTTTTCTGGTTGAGGCAGTGATCAATCCTGTGGCTTATCGTCTCTCCCTGCCACGGACCATGCGTATCCATCCTGTTTTTCATTGTTCCCTGTTAGTTCCTGCCTCGCCCGACAGTCCGCATAGACCGGCTCCATCACAGCCGACCCCAGTAGCCCCTCCGGGAGAAGAGGAATACAAAGTGGATAGCACCCGAGATTCATGTCAGTTGCGGGGCTGATTTCAGTATTTGGTGGCATGGAAAGGTTATGGACCAGAGGACTTCACCTGGGTAGATGCCACTGATGTTCATGCTCCTCGTTTGGCCCAGGACTTTCACGCTCAGTTTCCTCAACATCCTTGTCCGCCTGGTCCCGGGGTAGGGGGCCCTGTGGGGTGGGATAGTGTCATGCCCCTGGTGGAGTCTGACTCCACCAGGGGCATGACTTTGTTTGTTTTGGTTTTCTGTTTGCCTCCTTATTTACTTTTGTGACTTTAAACTGTGCCTAATAAAACAGTGAAGTTAAGTTGAAGGCTTTACTGGACTTTAATATATGTTTTGGGTTATTTTGAGAGACTACGGGTCATCACAGTTCTGCTGTTGGAGTTTGTTTTTCTGGAGCATTGACAGTATGGCTGTATTATTGTTATTATCCTTCTCATCTTTTCTACTACCTTCTCTTATTGGTATGAGCATTATGATTATTATTACTCGTTTTGCATATGCACAGAGAGCTCCTGGACCAGAGACAAATTCCTTGTGTGTTTATTCACACTTGGCCAAATAAAGTGTCCTGTCCTATCCTATGTTCTACACTATTCTACACTATACTACACTATTCTATATTCTCCTTTGTATTCTATTCAATTTCTCCTATGTATTCTATTCTATTCTGTTCTATTCTATTTTCCATTATTTTCTATTCTGTTCTGTTCTATTCCTATCATTTCTATTTCTGTTTCTATTGTCTTTGCCTGAGAATAAACATAGTTTGCTGTTTCATTCTTACTGATCGTTTTTCCAGCGTCCTTCCCTATCCTAACATTTACATTTTGATGACATAATCCCGATGCAGATAGCGGTACTAACCAGATCTCTGCCTGCTTAAGCTTTCTACCACAATCTGCTAAATTGACTCTCTGCTGCCCTCTACAAGACATTTTTAATACATCCATTATTAAATTCACTCCAGTCAATTTGGCACCTGCCACAGTTGTACAAGAAGGATATAATTTATTGCCGGGGGCAGTCACTGTGAAACAGAGAGACATGATTCACATTATACAGCTGTGCGAGCTTCTCCTCCAACTGGCCCAGAGTGAACCTCTGCACCACGTTTTGGTCATTCCTGGCAAGGATGGCCCAGGATCTAAGATGATTGTTGTCTATCACGCAGCAGGCTGCAGACCACAAATGGCTGGGCCTGTTGACCCTCCCTCTAGCTATGTAGGTGTCTCCTGGCACTGCTCCCACCACCGCAAATGTCTGGTGGCATCCTCTGGTCATCTGCTGCATGGTGGTTTGCTCGTAGTTGTTCCAGGCTCCGCCGTTGAGTTTTATGAACTGGGGGACGATGTTCGTCAGGGTGAATGTGGAAGACTTGGCACTGTAATCAGGCTGATGTCCATTTGGGTTCAGATGGCCCCTGTTGCAATCGGTCAGGTTCTTGTAATCTTCCAAGATGGCCTGGCTGTTCTGCATAGCTGTTATGGGGCCCTTTTTATTCAGGAAGTCCCTTTCTGTTTCCATTTCACTTTGGAACGTGGAACTGATGAGCTGTGGAAGAGAAGAGAGGAAGCACAAACAGGGGATAAAAGGAGAGGTAATAAGAAAGGAAACAAAAACGCCTAGCTCTACAGTCTTCAAATCTACAGCCATGTTTCCCTAACATGTCTTGAACTGGTAACATTCACATTACAGGCTGAGCCTCCCCAAAATCAACTGTATTGTGGTTTCACACAATGTGCTAAGACTAATAAAGGAGAATATTTGTAGTTCAGGTTTGACATGAGGGGTCCTTGGTTCTCTCTGAGCTTTTTTGTTTTCTTACAGATGTTTCATGACCCAACTAGGTAACATCATCAGTGCTAGTAAGGTTTGCTGCCATTTAGTAAGGAGGACAGCAAAGTATACAGTAACATTGATGATGTTACCTACTCTGTGTCATGAAACATCTGCAAGAAAATAAGCCAGCTCAGAGAGCACCAAGGACCCCTCTTGTGCTAAGACCATGGCTGTTTCCAGCAAGTCCGAGCCGTAAACAATATATACATTTGATATATTATTGTTATGTTTGGTAGCACAGTCGGCTCGATGTTCAGACTGGATGTGGCATTTCTATCCACTTATGGAGTCCTTCCCAGGGAGTGAGATAGGTAGATGTTGTTGTTTAAGGGTCTTAATAATTATGATTATTAGTATTGGGTTCTTTTCTGTATCCTGTACAGAGGTGGGTTTATAAACTGTACAGATGCAGATACATAACTCAACAAGACGTCCATAAAAAAGTACATTTATTGGTTCATCAGGTATCCTCATAACTCACATTTGTGATGAAGTTTTTCTTTAATGACCAATCCTTTATATATCTGCCTTGTAGTAAAAGATGGTTATCTCCTAACCCATCCCGTAGCAATAGAAATCAGCTCCCATGAGTTAGGGAATTCAGGCACAATTTAGTGACCAATCAGGATTACAGATGTGGTCACGTGATATGGACTACATTTCCCAGGATACCTTTAACTACATTTACCATGATGCCTTCCCTTAAGGGGACAGCTCATAATTCCTAAGTAACTATCCAATTCCCATAGACTGGCTGGGACAGCAGAGGTTCATTGTAGTCGGCCAGATGTTCAGACTGGATTTGGCATTTCTACCCACCTATCGAATCCTTCCAAGGGATGTGAGATAGGCAGGTGCTGATCAGCAGTGGGATCCTACCTGTTCCACTACTGGTTCGGTGATCGCACGCACGCACCTAATGTGTGCACGCAGCTTTCCCCATACCAGCTGAGGCCTGCAGTGCCAATCAGATGAGAGGATAAAGCACAGGGGCAGATGGGATGGTCGATCCTGTGCTTTTCTCTTCTTTCTCCTCTCAGCTGATCGTCAGAGGCTTTTTTTTTACTACTGGTTCAGCCTAATGCAGGGGTCCTCAAACTTGACAGCATTAAGACTTGTGGACTTCAACTCCCAGAATTCCTCCTCCAGTCATGCTAGGTCAGGAATTCTGGGAGTTGAAGTCCACAAGTCTTAAACTTGCTAAGTTTGAAGACCCTTGGATTAATGGGTAGCAATTTTTGCTACCAGTTCGGTCGAACCATCCTGAACCGGTATCATAACACTACTGATGCTGATGTTTAATGGTGTTATAGATAGAATAGAATACTTTATTGGCCAAGTGTGATTGGACACACAAAGAATTTGTCTTGGTGTAAATACTCTCAGTATACATAAAAGAAAAGATACAGAAACCATAAGAGAGCATTTCACCGAGGCAACTGTCGTCAGCGCCATCTTGGCAGATTATCCATCTTGGCAGATTATAGGTATTTGTCCAAAGATGTAAACTCTTCTGAGTGAAGCTGCCTTTTGCAATTCACTGATGGTGAATTTGTTGATGCTGATGGATGTTCAAGTGGTGTGCCAGATGTTTTGGGTCAAGGCCCTGATAGCTATTGCTTTTCCAGAGGTGCTTTTTCAAGAGGCAACTGGACTATCTTGTTTTTCTTTTGAAGATATTTTTCTTCTCATCCAAGAAGCTTCTTCGGCTCTTTGGCTTTCTTTCGCCACGGTCATTCTATTTCTATTTGCAGGTCTTTGTGTGTTGTGTTCTTCTCCAGTTCTTTCTCTGCTATTCTTCTGTCTCCAGGTACTGCCATGTCTACTATCTAGACTGATTTTTCTTTCTTTCTTTTTTTCCATAAATTTTTTATTTTATAACATATAAAAATTCCATTATTGGTTAAACAGTGTGTTGTCTGGGTACAAATAGTTTTAGGAAATAATCAGCATGTTTACAATAATATTCATTATATTGATATTTCTTCTATCATAATGATCATAATAATAATACTGATATTTGCTTATCCATTTAACAAGCCTTCCTTTTCTCATTGTTCCTTTTTTTATATTTCCATGTTTCTAACCTGCTTTTGTCAGCTAACCATTGATAAAATCAGTCCCAAGTCAGAAAGTATTCAGTTTCTTCCTTTCTCTTAATTCTAAGTTTTTTCTTTCTTGATGACCCAGATTGTCAGGAGCAATAGGCTGACTCTGTAAACCGCTTAGAGAGGACTGTAAAGCACTGTGAAGCAGTATATAAATCTAAGTATTGTTGCTAAATGCTAAGGAAGGGAGAAAGAGAAAGAGAAAGAGAAAGAGAAAGAGAAAGAGAAAGAGAAAGGAAGGAAGGAAGGAAGGAAGGAAGGAAGGAAGGAAGGAAGGAAGGAAGGAAGGAAGATAAGAGCCATGGTGGCACTGCAGGCTACTTCCACTGACTGCCAGCTGCCAGCAGTTCGAATCTCACTAGGCTCAACGTTGACTCAACCTTCCATCCTTCCAAGATCAGTAAAATGAGAATCCAGATTGTCGGGCGCAATAGGCTGACTCTGTAAACCGCTCAGAGAGGGCTGTAAAGCATTGTGAAGCGGTATATAAGTCTAAATGCTATTGCTATTGTTAGGAGTGAAAGCCATCTGGATCCAACCAACCAACCATCCACTCACCCATCTACCTACCTAGCATTGCAGGCTAATTCCGCCGACTGCCAGCAGTTGAAACCTGACTGGCTCAAGGTTGATTCCATCGTTCCAAGGTCCGTAAAATGGGAACTCAAATTGTTGGGGGGCAAAATGCTGTCTCTGTAAACCGCTTAGAGAAGGCTGTGAAGCAATATATAAGTCTAAGTGCTAAGTGCTATCGCTATTCTTATCAACAATTGTTAAGTCTGGGTTGTTATGTGGCAGGTGCTTGTCTCTCTGAATTCTAAAATCCCAGCACACTTTAGCTTATTCGTATTATTTCAGTGTGCTATTCCCCCATTTCTTTGACTTTAAAGGAGCAGGATAAGAATATGATTGATGCCTTTGGTGTCCCACTTGGGCAGTCAAGAAAACCAATCAGTGAAACGTCAAAACATTTCTTTTGTAAAATCCTCAGGAAAAAAAACACCAGTCCAAAGTTCTCACTTGAAGCACAAAGGATCCAGCTCAAATTATCCTATTTTGAACATATTTTGCAAAGACCCAACTCTTTGGAGGAAACACTAATGCTGAGAAAGGTGGAAGGAAGGAAAAGAAGAATATGAGCAGCAATAAGATGGATGGGCTGAATTATGGTAGTGTAGGAAGCCACCCTCTCCCTGAAGAATGAAATAGTTTAGGAAATATTAAAAAGGCAAAATATTATAAATCTCCCCTAAAAAAGAAATAGAAATCTTAAGGGAGACAGAAACTCAGCCCTGCATCCAGCAGGTATTTGGTGCCCATTAAAAAAATATGGGCCATCCTATCTACAAGACAAAAAAAACCTTCATCCTCAGGGTGATGGATTAACCCTCACTCAAGATCCAAAGTAGGACAAAGCCATTAAGAAACAACATGAATTGCCCAACCCCCTTTCAGAACACAAGCCTCTTCATTACCTCATCAGCTATGATGCCTGCATAGCCCCACAGGAATCTGATAGCAACCAATAAAATACATGTTTTTGCCACAGGAACAGGAAGCTCAAGTTCAAAGCCCAGAGAGGGTATAAATAACCCTGATTCTCCCCTCCATGCAATGTGTGCACCCATGGGAGTCTTGAAAGATCAGATTAGGGACAGATTATCATGCAGAAAATCTATGTCAAGGGTGTCCAACCGTGGTGACTTTAAGACCTGTGGACTTCAATTCCCAGAATTCCCCAGCCAGCACGCTGGGGCTACGTAAGCTACATTCAATGAAAAGAAGAAAGAAGAACTTGAACCCTTCCACCCCCTCTTACCTGAGGTTCAACCATCCATTTTCCGGGTCTCTTAGCCTTCCCAGGGTTATACACGTACGCCGAATATACTGGGATGCGGTTGTGTTTATCATACAAAGTGGCAAAACGGTACAAGTTTTGGTAACGCTGGCAAATGCGTACAGGGGACAGAGGGACCCCAATAACTGGTGGGGTTTCTCGGAGGAAAAACTGAGGACAATGGTCTTGAAAGGAATCCACCACCTCTCCACTTGTGGGCATCTGACTCCAGCTCAGAGAGAGGAGGATGAAGTACAGCAGCATCGTGTGATGAAGTCGATGTCTGGAAAAGAAAATGAAGAGATGAAATAGAGAGAGAGACGCTTGTTAGAAGAAGACCTCTGGAACAAGAAGTGGGATCTTCTCCTGATCCCCTTTGGTTCTACCTCTGCTTTGTTCTCTGCGTGGTGGGTACAAGGCAGGGGTGTCAATTTGAGGGCCGCATCAGGGTTGTGTTTGACCTCAGGGGGGCAGGGGGGCTTGGCCAGCTCGACGTCACTCGTGTCAGTGGGGGCACCTGTGGTGGCCAAATGCTAAGGCAGGACTTCCCTCAGATCCTCCCTCCCTCTCATTATAATCTCCTTCCTTCCTTTCTTCTTCCTTCTCCTCTTTCCTTGTTTTTCCTTCCTTGCTCTCTTCCCATCTTTCCTTCTTTTTCTTCATCTCCTCTCTTTCCTGTCAGGGTTCTGGCAATTGCCCTAATTAAATCACGAGTCTCGAGCCAAGCTTCAAAAAGATTCAAAAGATTTATTAGGAGCAACATGGTGGCATTAACCTAAAGCAGGGTTCTTCAAACTTGACAGATTTAAGACTTGGGGACTTCAACTCCCAGAATTCCTCCTCCAGTCATGTTAGCGCAGGAATTCTAGGAGTAGAAGTCCACAAGTCTTAAACTTGTCAAGTTTGAAGACCCTTGACCTAAAGGAAGACAACTCTGGCATACGTAATTTACATTCACCTGTGACCTTGTTTCCCCCCTCCCCCTTGGGTGACACATTCAGGGCTGGATGTCAGCAATCATGTTCTTCAATGAAGGATTTTCGAGGGTAGAAGACCCGGTAGCTTAGCTACAATCTTTGTAATAAGGGTGGAATGTACTTCTGGTTTTAAACTGCCGTAATGCTCCTTCAGATCTCCCCCTCCCCTGTTTATGGCAACTCGAAAACAGGCATAGGAATGTTTTATGAGTTGACATTTCCCTTTCTCCTTTCCTGTCCCCTTCCTCGATGCTCAAATGCAAAAGGGGAAACATTTCTCCTTTTGTTTTGGTTTTACTTGGTTTTGCTAGCCCTCTGCCAGTGAAAACAGAGCCTGGGCCAGATCAGAAAGCCATAAACATAGGTTTGTGTTGTTCAGTGTTTTGTTGAGTGACCAGAACAAAATAGGTTTTGCCCTCAAGCGTTCTTTACAGCTTCTAAAAGCAGGGCTCCCCAAACATAGCTATGCTATGCTGGCTGAGGAATTCTGGGAGTTGAAGTCCACAAGTCTTAAAGTTGCCAAGTTTGGAGACCTCTGTTCTAAAGGGTTTAAGAGTCCTGTGTGGTAGGCCTTTTATTGAAGATGGGAGGGAGCTGAAGAATTTGTAGCTGTGGAGTCATCAAGGAAGGAAGACTAGAATGGTATGGAGACTCCTGCTTCAGCAGGGTGTTGGATTAGAAAACCTCCAAGGTCCCTTCCAAGTGTTATTCTGTTAGAAGCAAACTTTTTCTTAATTATATTGTTGCTTCTTTGCTTTTTGTTCCTTCCTTCCTTTCCTTCTTTCCTTCCTCCCCCTTATTCCCTTTTCTCTCCTTCCTTCCTTCCCTTGCTCCCTTTTCTCTTCTTCCTTCCCTCTTCCCCCCCTCCCTTCTTTCCTTTCTTCATCCCCTTCTCTCCTTCCTTCCTTCCTTCCCTCCCCTTATTCTTTTCTCTTCCTCCCTCCCTCCCCTCCCTTCTTTCCTCAGTTGCTTCCTCTTCATTTCAATGAAATGAAGCAGAGAGAATAAATTGCCTGCCTCTCTGAATCTGTACCAGGAGATGGCAGTTGAGGTTCCTCCTTCATGGGACATTCACAACCTGTTACCCACGATAAGATTCCTTTTCCTCCCATGCTGGAAAGGATTCCTTCAAAAGTTGCTTTTTGAAGAGCGGGTTAAACTGTACGCTTGTGCTTGCCTTTTTCTCATCTGAGATGATGGCCAATGACTTCTGGAAAAACTTTGATTTTTCTCCTTCCTTCCTTTTTCTTTCTCTCCCTCCTTTCTTTCTTTTTCTTCTTCCTTCCTTCCCTTTTTTTCTCACTTTCATCCTTTCTCCCGCTTTCCTTTTCCTTCCTTCCTTCTTTGCATATTCCTTCCTTCCTTCTCTTCCTTCTCTGCCTTTCCTTCCTTCCTCCTTTGCATATTTTCGTCCGTGTGAATTTCTACAGCTGCTCTGTCACAAACAGCTGTGATTGATCGGTGGCACAATTTTACATATCAGGGCAACAGAGGAAGGTTAAACTGCAGCTTGAATTAAGCAGCTGTGTAAATGAAGCTGAATTGTCAACCCTCTTTATTTGCTTTTATATCACCGAGAACATGCTCCACCACATCACTTCGTCCTCATTCTTGGTAATCTGGAATTGGAAGGAATACCTATTTCCTAGTAAGAAATCCTGCTGGGTCTCAATATTAAAAAAAAGACTGTGTTGAGACTCTGGAAAGAGTGCAGCAAAGAGCAACGAAGAGGATTAGGGGACATACGGTGAACGATTACAGGAACTGGGTACGTCTCATTTAATGAAAAGTTTGCAGGCCTTTGGTATGCCGAGTTTAATGAAAAGAAGGACCAGGGGAGACATGATAGCAGTCTTCCAATATTTGAGGGGCTGCCACGAAGAAGAGGGAGGGTCAACCTATTCTCCAAAGCATGAAAAGGCAGGGCAACAAGCAACGGATGGAAACTCATCAAGGAGAGAAGCAACCTAGAAATAAGGAGGAATTTCCTGACAGTGAGAATAATTAACCAGTGGAACGACTTGCCTCCAGAAGTTGTGAATGCTCCAATACTGGAAGATTTTAAGGTTGGATAACCATTTGCCTGAATAGGGTCTCCTACTTGAGCCGGGGGTTGGACTAGAAGACCTTCAAAGTCTCTGTTCAAGCCCGCAGTGTTTGGGGCTGAAATCAGGAACGTTCTTTGTATGGAGAAATTGGAGTAAATCTGGTTGACCTGAAGGGGGCAGCAAAGGGCTTTTCTTCTGCATCTCTCTTAGTAACCCTTGTGGGTCTGCAGCCCAGGGTTCAATGAAATGCCTTTAAATCCAGAGTATTTATAGAGTTTCAACACTGCCACAACATAGAGTCAACAACCGAGTAGCCTCAGAATGGAATTTCCATTCATGAAAGAACAGAACCTACGTTGTTCTTCGGGAAAACAATCTTACTGACATAAACAGAGTTAAATCAGAGGGTAAGATGAATCAGCCATTGAAAGCTGACATGCTCAAAAGAAGGAACTTAAAGAAAGCAAATTATGTAATATTTCAAACTGAGAGCCTTGTTAATTTAGCTCACGTCAATCACTCTGTTCAATGTATGTCCAGAGCATTGTAGGTCTAAGCTGGAAGGAATAGCCAACACCCAAGAAGATAGGCTCAAGATCCAGATGGATCTCGACAGACTTGAACACTGCGCCATATGTAACAAAATGAAATTCAATGTAGAGAAAAGGAAAGTCCTACACTTAGGCAAGAAAAACCAAAAGTGCACATATAGACTGGGTGAAACCAGGCTCAGTAGCAGTAACTGTGAGAGGGATCTTGGAGTCTTAGTGTACAACCAGCTAAATAGGAGCCAGCAGTGTGCAGCAGCAGCCCAAAAAGCCAATGCAATCCTAGGTTGCATTAACAAAGGGATACAATCAAAATCAAGTGAGGTACTATACCACTCTATAAAGTTTTAGTAAGACCACACCTAGAGTACTGCATCCAGTTTTGTTCACCACATTATAAAAAAGATGTTGAGACTCTAGTAAAAGTACGGAGAACAGCAACCAGGATGATTAGGGGACTGGAGACTAAAACGTATGATGAACGGTTGCAGAAACTGGGCTTGGCTAGTCTAGTGAAGAGAAGGACCAGGGGAGACAGGATAGCGGTCTTCCAATATTTGAGGGGCTGCCACAGAGAGGAAGGGGTCAAGCTATTTTCTAAAGCACCTGTAGGCCAGACAGGGAATAATGGATGGAAACTGAACAAGGAGAGATTCAACCTGGAAACAAGGAGAAACTTTCTGACAGTGAGAACAATCAACCAATGGAACAGAAGTTGCCCTTGGAAGTTGTGGGAGCGCCATCACTTGAGACTTTCAAGAGGAGATTGGACTGCCATTTGTCAGAAATGGTGTAGGGTCTCCCACTTGGGCAGGGGGTTGGACTAGATGACCTACAATGACCCTTTAAGCTCTGATTATCTGTTATCAGGGGCAAAGCTCACCCAACCAGTCTCCCTTAGCAACAGAAATTTTGAGCTGAAATTGTGTTGGTTCTATGGTTTTGGCCAACTTACGCAACTTGCGGTTATACCACTTTTTCTAATTTCACTCTTACAATTTTGTGCCAGCCCACTTACTTCCCCATTTCCTTATCTGCACTGTGAGGACAAGCAAATTCTTAGAACGTGACAGAAAAATAGCCAGAGATACCAAATTCAAAGTCAAATTCACCATGGTGGATTTTTTTTTATTGTAAAAGAATACGGGAACTTGAGAGTTAAAAGGGACCTTGAAGATCTTCTAGTCCAACCCACTACTCAAGCAGGGGACGCTATATCAACTCAGTGGCTGTCCAGTCTCTTCTTAAAAGCCTCCAATGACAGAGCACCCACAACTTCTGGTGGCAAGTCGTTCCACTGATTTAATTGTTGTCACTGTCAGGAAATTTCTCCTTATTTCCAGGATGAAACTCTCCTTGGTTAGTTTCCATGCATTGCTTCGTGTCTCGCCTTCTGGTGCTTTGGAGAATAGGTTGACCCCCTCTTCTTAGCAGAGATCAGATAATCAGAGTTGGAAGGGACCTTGTAGGTCATCTAGTCCAACCCCCCGCCCAAGCGGGAGACCCTACACCATTTCTGACAAATGGCAGTCCAATCTCTTCTTGAAAGCCTCCAGTGATGGCGCTCCCACAACTTCCGAGGGCAAAGTTGTTCCATGGGTTGATTGTTCTCACTGTCAGAAAGTTTCTCCTTGTTTCCAGGTTGAATCTCTCCTTGTCCAGTTTCCATCCATTATTCCTTGTCTGGCCTTCAGGTGCTTTGAGAAATAGCTTGACCCCTTCCTCCTCTCTGTGGCAGCCCCTCAAATATTGGAAGACTGCTATCCTGTCTCCCCTGGTCCTTCTCTTCACTAGACTAGCCAAGCCCAGTTCCTGCAACCGTTCTTCATATGTTTTAGTCTCCAGTCCCCCAATCATCCTGGTTGCTCTTTGTGGCCCCTCAGATATTGGAACACTGCTATCATGTTATCCTTATAACCCCCTATCATAATATCATAACCCCCTAGTCCGTTTTTTCATTAAACTAGACATACCCAATTCCTGCCACCGTTCTTCATATCTTTTAGCCTCCGGTCCCCTAATCATCCTTGTGGCTCTTCTCTGCATTTTTTCCAGTCTCAACATCTTTTTTATATCAACCAAACTGGTTGCTGTATTCCAAATATGCTCCACCTAAGGCTTTATAAAGTGGTATGAGTACTTCATGTGATCTCGATTCCATCCCTCTATTCATGCAGCTTAGAATTGCACTGGCTTTTTTAGCTGCTGCAGCACACTGCTGGCTCATTTTTACGTCCGCTTGTTCTGACCCAAACCTTGTTCCAAGTAAACAAACACCAAACAGAGATAAATGTGAATTCCATTCATTCATGGTTAAAAGGCTATTAAAACTAATTGTCTCTGGATAAGAACGAGCCTTGCCAAGGCTGCCAAAAGCACTAGATTAAGTTGCCAGGAAATATTCAAAGTCAAAAGTCTCCAAAAACAAACCAAGATAGTCCGAACTTCCACAAGGCTTGAAAAGTTGACAAAGGCAAGAGACAAGACTAGCCTTTTGGGGCAGAGAATCCCACAGTTCAAAATGCCCATTGAAAGCAGAGAATGGGAATTTGTGGGGCGTGGGGAAGCATTGCCCTCTCCAACCAATTGAAATAGGACTATTTGTATAAGATGGGATGTTATGCAGGAAATTCACAAGACTGTAAGTGGATGACAAACTCCCAGAACTTGTGACAGGGGCGTATTTCCTATCCCCCCTCCCCCTTGACAAAACAATCCAAATTATCCATAGACTTCAGGACTCTAGTCCTCAGAAAACACATTTCTACACATTGCACTTGATTTGCCTAATATAATTGTCTGGTTTGGTTCTGCAGCCCAACAGGACAGACACAGACTTCAGAAGATAATTAGGACTGCAGAAAAAACAATGGCTACCCACCTGCCTTCCATGGAGGACCTGTATCCAGCATGAGTCAAAAAGTGGGCTGTGAAAATATCTACACACCCCTCACATCCTGGACATCAACTGTTTCAACTTCTACCCTCAAAACAACACTATAGGGCACTGCACACCAGAACAACTAGACACAAGAACAGTTTTTTCCTGAACGCCATCACTCTGCTAAACAAATAATTCCCTCAACACTGTTCAACTATTACAAAGTCTGCACTACTATTACTATTAATCTTCTCATCACTCCTTATCATCCATCCCCTCCCCCTTGTGACTGTATGACTGTAACTTTGTCGCTTGTATCCTTACGATTTATATTGACTGTTTCCTAGTATGATTTGATTGCTTATTGTACCCTATGATTATCATTAAGTGTTGCACCTGATGATTCTTGACTCTTGATGGATGTATCTTTTCTTTTATGTATACTGAGAGCATTTGCCCCAAGACAAATTCCTTGTGTGTCCAATCATACTTACCAACAAAGAATTCTATTCTATTCTATTCTATTCTATTCTATTCTATTCTATTCTATTCTATTCTAAATACCATAACTCTCAAACATTCTGGTTTGATGCTTACAAATCATTTAGGACACCCCCATAGAGTTGGTTGACCTGGTTGATGTCTATCAATGCTTACTATATTGGACATGAAAAAGAGACATTTGAAAATATTTATTTCACTTCATAAACTGCCAATACGAGTAGTCCTCGACTTACGGCCACAAGTGAGCCCAACATTTCTCGCATTAAATGTCTCAGGTTAAGTGAGAGATTTGTTAAGTGTGTTTTGGCCCATTTTCTGACTTTTCTTTTACCACAGTTGTTAAGTGAGTCACTGCAGTTGATAAAGTCAGTAACCTGGTTGCTAAGTGGATCCACTGAGTTTGTCAGGTCGCAAAAGGGAGAATCACATGACCCCTGGGACACCGCAAAGGCCATAAATAGGAGCCAGTTGCCAAGGCTCTGAATTTTTGATCCCACGAACATGGGGATGCCACAATGGTTGTACCTATGAAAAAATGGTCATAAGTCACATTTCTCGGTCCGGTTGTAACTTTGAACAGTCATTAAACAAACTGTTGTAAGTCAAGGACTACCTATAATGTCTCAGGGACCCCTCCCCAGGATTCCCCAAACCACATTTTGAGACCCACTGGCTTAATATAACCTGAAAGGAGAAAAGATTAATCTGGTCAGTGCATTAGAATGAAGCCAAACAATTGTGCAATCCTTTTCATTATTGAAGGGCATTTAATGTCCCAAACATGCAATTATGTTCAATTAAACTCCATTATGTTAATAAGAATACATGATGCTGTTCTTTAAAGGTTTCTGCCTGCCTCAAAAGTCTATATTTATTCTTCCCAGTACAATGGAGAAGAGAAACTTTGCAACCCATCAATTTTTTTTATAGTCGATGGAGGAGATAAGGCTGCTATAATTAACACCAGATGTGATGGGATCTTCAGCTTAAATTATTTCCGGCTTCTTGGGAGTCTCTAAGAGAAAGCGATCCTACCTGAGAGAAGTAACCTCTGGATCGGTTGATCTCCTCGGCGCACGGCAGAATTGGGACTGTGTTCCAATCCTGGGGTGGTTTAAATAGGTTGCCCTACTAGTGGGTTTCCCACAGTTACTTATTAACTTCCTTTAAAAGTCGGTTCAGGATGGTTTCCAGTCCACATGAAACTGGAAAGGTTGCTCAAATTAGAATGTGGTTTTTCCGTAGAGATTTTTCAAGGCTCTTTGATGGCAAAACAATCACTGAAGTTGACCGTGGGAGAAAACCTTCCTGTTCCACTTCTGTGAGAAGCTGGCCAGATGAATCGCATATATGCAAATATTTATATTTTTTTTAAATTCTTCCTGTCCTTGTCTTGACATTGAACTTCAAGGCAGCCTTATTTTATTAAGATAGGCTCAAGATCCAGACAGACTAGAACACTGGGCCGTATCTAACAAAATGAAATTCAATGTAGAGAAAAGTAAAGTCCTACACTTAGGCAAGAAAAACCAAAAGGACACATATAGACTGGGTGAAACCAGGCTCAATAGCAGTAACTGTGAGAGGGATCTTGGATTCTTAGTGGACAGCCAGCTAAATAGAAGCCAGCAGTGTGCAGCAGCCACTAAAAAAGCCAATGCAATCCTAAATTGCATTAACAGAGAGATACAATCAAGATCAAGAGAGGTACTAATAGCACTCTATAAAGCCTTAGTAAGACCACACCTAGAGTACTGCATCCAGTTTTGGTCACCACACTATAAAAAAGATGTTGAGACTCTAGTAAAAGTGCAGAGAAGAGCAACCAGGATGATTAGGGGACTGGAGACTAAAACATACGAAGAACGGTTACAGGAACTGGGCTTGGCTAGTCTAGGGAAGAGAAGGACCAGGGGAGACAGGATAGCAGTCTTCCAATATTTGAGGGGCTGCCACAGGGAGGAGGGGGTCAAGCTATTTTCCAAAGCACCTGTAGGCCAGACAAGGAATAATGGGTGGAAACTGAACAAGGAGAGATTTAACCTGGAAATAAGGAGAAACTTTCTGACAGTGAGAACAATCAACCAATGGAATAGAAGTTGCCTTCGGAAGTTGTGGGAGCGCCATCACTTGAGACCTTCAAGAAGAGACTGGACTGCCATTTGTCAGAAATGGTGTAGGGTCTCCCACTTGGGTGGGGGGGTTGGACTAGATGACCTATAAGGTCCTTTTGAACTCTGATTATTTGTTATCTATTATTATCGACTTATCAATAGGATGACCGCGTGCGGACATTTTGAATGTAGAGGTAGCCCTCAACTTACCAGTTGCAGCCTCCACAAGGTCACGGGATCAAAATTCGGGTGCTCGGCACAACTGACTCATATTTGTGATGGTTGCAGTGTCCCCGGGGTCATGCCATCAATTTTTGCCACCTACTGACAAGCAAAGCCAGTACAGAAGCCAGACCCGCTTAACGACCGTGTTAGTAACTTCACAACGGCAGCTATTCACTTAACAACCGTGGGCAAGCAAGGTCGTAAAACAGGGCAAAGCTCACTTAACAACTGGTCTGGCTTAGCAAATGGGAAATTGGGGCTCCCTTGTGGTCCACCTGGACTCTGTGCTTATTGTGAGAGTTTTAGTTTATTTAAATTCCTCCAGCTTAAGCCTTCAAACAAGACCCCGATCGGCAGGTGCTTTAAGAGCTGGTTGGATAATTGCTTGGAGGGGTAATCTCTGAGGGGTTATGAAAGCACCGTCTCCAATTGGATGCAGTTGGCCTCTGTTCACATCCCAGCTTCAGCGGGACCAGTGGTGGGATCCAAAAGTTCTAATATCTAATTGCGATTGCTACGCCATGGTTCAGTGTGCTGCACCTCATTTATAAATATGGATGAATGGATAGATGGGAGGAAGAGGAGAGAGGTGATGAAGGGGGGAAGGTCCTATTTGGTATGGTCCTAAGATATGAGCTTGTCAGTCAGAAAGGTCGGCAGTTCGGCCGTTCGAATCCCTAGCACCACGTTAACAGAGTGAGCTCTCGTTACTTGTCCCAGCTTCTGCCAACCTAGCAGTTCGAAAGCATGTAAAAAATGCAAGTAGAAAAATAGGGACCACTTTGGTGGGAAGGTCACAGCGTTCCATGCGTCTTCGGCGTTTAATCATGCCGGAGGCCACATGACCACGGAGATGTCGTCGGACAATGCTGGCTCTTCGGCTTTGTAATGGAGATGAGCACCGTCCCAAAGAGCTGGAAACAGCGAGCACATATACGTGAGGGGAACCTTTACCTTAAAAGTATATTAGAGAATTTTCTTCCAGGCATAATTCTGCCCGTTTCTAGAAAGTATCAAAGGGTCTTGGAACATGAGACGGACTAGCCCGGGACTTATGCTTTATGGAATATTCTCATCCAGGAGATATGGTTGGTTCTTATCAGGACCTCAAAAGTACTATCTTGGCCAGCCTAGAGTGTCCCAGGTGCATTCAAAAAGGGACAATGTGATCATAGCTGCCATGTATTTATTTATTTAAGAAACTTTATATGGCTTTATATTCTTCCCAGTGACTCCGGGCAGCTTACACCCACTATCTTGACTCTGACAGAATCCGGACACTCCTGATTCATGAGGGGGGTTTGCATAAATCTACCTATCATTTTGGATAGGGTTTCAGTATTGCCCAGGTAGAAAAAAAATGTCTTTATCCATTGGGAGGGGAGAAAAAAATACTTTTAACTACTGTGTTTTGTTGAATCTGGGGAAAAGGGAGACTAAACAAGAAAGGGAAACAGAATCAGAAATGGAAAATAGGAAAAAAATAGATGGTATGTTTTTGATTCTGAATTGCGGGGAAAGTTTCGACATGTAACCTTGGACTAAGTAACACACACGCACACACAAACGTATAAAAAGATACCTATTTGCAACTTGGAAACTCTCCAAAACAAATGAATAATGAACGCTGGATGTTTCCTGATTAAAGGATGGTAATTTTACATGGCAAATGGACCCTGAGTTTTTAACTACTTAATATGAATGCATTATGAATAATTTAAGATTCTTATTAAATGTAAAATTGAACATTCGTATGAAATGCGGATGCTTTAATATTCGTATGAAATAGAAATATCCTAATAGTCATATCAAATATTTCAATACAGGTACTCCTCTACTTACCACCATAATTGGAGCAAAAATTTCTGCTGCTAAGCAAGACAGTTGTTAAGTGAGTTTTGCCCCATTTTTTTGCCACAGGTTGTTATGTGGATCACCGCCATTGTTAAGTTCGTCCCACGGCTGTGAAATGGCTTCTCTACTGACTTCGATCGGCGTGACTCAGGGACTCACAACCGTCATTACTATGAGTCAGTTGCCAAGCATCTGAATTTTGATGACGTAACCGTGGGGATGTTGCAACAGTCCTACGTATCATAAGCCATAGTCATAGCTGCACAATCATAGTGATAAGCCACTTTTTCAGTGGTGTTGCAGCTTTGAATGGTCACTTAAAGGAACTGTTGTAAGGAGAGAGAGAGAGAGGGAGGGAGGGAGGGAGGGAGGGAGGGAGGGAGGGAGGGGCTGGGCCATCCGTCAGCCCTCAGATGGAGAGTCAACAGGTCTGGAGGTGGCTGATGAGGAAGAGGAGGAACAGCTGTGTCCAGTGCCTGACACATGGATGCACAGAAGGCAGAGGAGAGGAGAGCAGTGGAAATCTATGGGCTGGTCCTTAGGAAGGAAGAGACACTACTGCTATTGAGGCCCCACCCCAGCTCTGGGGATAAAAGGCAGGGGGCGGAAATGAACAGGCATGGCAGGCGACTATTCATCTTCTGGACGGTCAGACTTGTTAGACCTGTGAGAGAAACTTTGCCGGCGCTCCTAAGAAAGGAATCTTTTGAGTTAACATCAAGATGGGTTGTCGTGTTTGGGGAGCTGGATCAGAACATTGACAGTTAAGGCGGCAGCCATCCACCGGTGCTCAGAAACCTCATCCCCTTGAATGCATGCAACCACAAAGTAAAAAAAATAAATATTTTAAATACAAACAGTTCTCCACTTACGACTGATTACTTAGAGACAGTTCGTACTTACAACAGGCTCTCCAAAAGACTTGGTTTCAAAGCTCCAACGTCATCCCTCCTCACCGCAGTCACGTGATCACTTTACGAGCGCTCCGCGACTAATTCGCATACAGCCATTTGCAGCAGTTCGATCATGTGACCGCAGTTTGCGACGGTTTTGTTGGAAACCTGTCTTTACTTTTGGTTTCTTCCCAGCAAATCCAGCCCTTAGCAAAACAATGGATTCACTTAATGACCGCTGCCTTTGCTTAATGGCTGCTGCACAAAAAGGTATAAAAATGAACCTGCTTTACAACTATCATAACTTACCACTGTAATTGCTGGGCTCAGTTATGGTCGTAACTCGAGGACTATCACTATTCAATTTCAATGTCTTATTGCAGTGTGGACCTAAGTTGCAATAATAAATAGATTATTATTGCATGTAAATGATATGAATGATAGGACCAATTATTGTTCAATTTAAAATCTCCCTCCAGTTGAGCTCATCCCCTTGTGACTATGTAAAAATAACCATGACAGTTACCTGAGGAAGAGCTTGGAATTGGTTTCTATTCCTTTTGGGGGGATTTGCTTTTTTATAACTTCTCAGTCAAGATCCTGGCTGGGATTTCCTTGCGGTCTTCCATCTAAGTATCAGCCAAGTCCAATCTTCCTTACATCAGCCAATATCGGCCATGTAGTTTCATTCTTAGCAATTCAGCTGTGGGACCAAAGGTTATCTAAATATGAATGTTCCTCTTTCTCTCCACACGTAATCCAGCTCACAGGGTTGTTGTTATGGAGAAAACAGAAGGAGGAAGAAGTATTAGATATGTTAGCTTCCTTGAGTTATTTATCAAAATAATAAAAGCAGGAAACAAAACAGCATAGAACAGAGCAGAATAACTTTATTGTCCCTTTGAACGTACATGAACCGTCATACGTTAAAATGAAATTTCGTTGCATACAGCTCTTAAAAGGATCGCCACCTCCAATATACGCTACATAAACAGGACAAAATAAATACACACAAAATTATGTACATACCCACATATATTATACGACACAAAGAAACAACACCGTCTAGCTCGGATACGTACATGTACATGACCAGAAAAGCCAATCTTGCGAGTGTGCCAGACGGATGTTACAGAATCTGGTAGTCCTGCTAGAAATACTTCTAAACCTCCACCCAGAGGGGGAGCAACAGAAACAGACCGTGAAGTGTGTGTGCGCGGAGTCTCTAACAATGCTTCGAGCTCTAAGTGCATAGCGCTTATAAGAGTATCCTGAATAATGGGAAGCGAGTTTCCTATAATCTTCTCCGCTGTCCTCACCACTCTCTGTAGGGACTTTCGATCTGAGGTGCTGCCACCACCAAACCAAACAGGGATGAGGTTTGTTAAAAATGCTCTAAAATAAAAGCATGTTGCAAGACAGTGGTCTATCTTTGTGGCATGGAATAAATACTGTTCCCCCCCCCCCCCAAGGAATTTATAGGAGAAACTAGCAGGGTCCATAGAGGTTGTGCCAATTCACACAAGAAGAAGTCAGGGCTTTGATTACTAGCTGTGATCACTGGCTGTGTTGATATTTTGACCTTCCCCTGCAAACATTCCTGTCTGAACCTCCCTCCTTAACATATATTTGGAGTCTTAGATTACAGGTTGTCCACGACTTACAATGGTTCATTTAGTGACCGTTCAAAGTTCCAACACTGGACAGCCACTTGTCTGAAATGGTATAGGATCCTCTGCTTGAGCAAAGGCTTGGATTAGAAGGCCTTCAAGGTCCCTTCCAGCTTAATTCTAATTGATTAAGCTGCTCATAATTGACAGCTTTAAGATCCCAAATGGGGTCTAGGACAATTAACCATGGGCACATGGCTGTGTCCGCTTCAATGTGGGTCCCCCACCACAGCTGACCCATTATGGCTAACGCTCCGCCAGTGTTTCCTCCCTCCCCACTGATCACCTGTCCCCTCATCCTGGACAATTCCCAGAGATACACTTGTCCCCAGCCAATAGGCTGTGTAAGACAAATAGACTCCGGTGGCCCGGCCAATCAGCTGCATGGGACAAATAGAAACTTGTTCCTGGCCAATCGGCTGTGTGGGACAAAGAAACACTGGTTGCCTGGCCAATCGGCTGTTTGGGACAAATAGAAACTTGTTTCCGGCCAATCGGCTGTGTGGGACAAATAGACTCTGGTGGCCCGGCCAATCGGCTGCATGGGACAAAGAGAAACTTGTTCCCGGCCAATCGGCTGTGTGGGACAAATAGACTCTGGTGGCCCGGCCAATCGGCTGCATGGGACAAATAGAAACTTGTTCTCAGCCAATAGGCTGCGTGGGACAAATAGACTCTGGTGGCCTGGCCAACAGTACCCTACATTTGCTTTCAACTGCAATTGGGAGTACTGCAGAGGTGGTATTCAGCAGGTTCTGACCAGTTCTGGAGAACCGGTCTTTGGTTGCCCTGCACAGGAGAATGGAGCTGGAAAGCAGGTTAGTGGGATGGGGAGGGAATGGGGATTTTACAGTATCCTTCCACTGCCATGCCTACCAAGTCACTCTCACAGAACCGGTAGTAAAAAAAATTTGAATCCCACCACTGAAGTACTGATTTTAATTTATTTAGCCATTATTTCTCAATTTTGGCAATGTGAAGATGTGTGTAAGGGGGGGGGATTTCAACTCCCAGAATTCTGGGAGTTGGAATCCCCACCCCGCCCCTAACTTCCAGTTACCAAGATTGAGAAACACTGCTCTACCGATCTGTTGAATTTCCACAGATATCAGCACAGGATTGCCAACTTTACTTAAGGTAGAGTTTAAACTTGCATAATAAATACCTAAGGAGTTTCTGTTTTAAGTGATAACTGCCATTTGGGCTATGGACAGCAATCCCCAAAACAAGGGAGTTACTATTTGCTGACTTGTCATGTGCGGTTTTTACTATCCACTTACTTGATTGTGGTGATTAAACTCATGTTTTGGTTCCCTTTTCAACTTGCTTGTCAAATTTCCCAGTACCAAAAGTTCAATATGATTCTCACAAGCCAATGATGAATCAGTTTGGATCTGCAATGCATAATCATAGGCTTGTAGTTACCTATCTACTAATTATAGTTGTAGGTAGCCTGGCAACACCTTTTCTGACTAACCAATTTTAATAAAATTTGATCAAATTGCTTAGTTGGAAAAGGTGCTACCAAACGCTTTTTGATTTATTTATTTTTTGCCAACATACAGTAGATAGCTCTGTCTTACAATGTTTACTGCAATTATAGCTGAATTCACAAATTACAAACATGGAAACTTTTAGATAAGTGGACTTCAACTCCCAGCTGGCTGGCTGGGGAATTCTGGGAGTTGAAGTCCACACACATCTTAACGTTGCCGACTGCAGAAAAAAATCGTGCTGGCTGGGGGATTCTGGGAGTTGGAGTCCATGTATCTTCAAGTTGCCAAGTGTGGAAAACATACTAGCTGAAGAATTTTGGGAGTTGAAGTTCACACAAATCCTAAGGTTGCAAATTTTGAAAACCATGCTGGCTACGGAATTCTGGGAATTGATATCCATAGGCTTCTTGAAGTTTGAAAAAAATACACTGGCTGGGAGATTCTGAGAGTTGAAATCCACATGCTTCTGAAAATTGGAAGTTTGAAAAACATGCTGGCTAGAGAATTCTGGGAGTTGAAGTCCACACATATCTTAAAGTTGCCAAATGTAAAAAAAAATCACGCTGGCTGGGGGATTCTGGGAATTGAAATCCTCTTATCTTAAAGCTGCCAACTGGGAAAACATACTGGCTAGGGGATTTGGGGAGTTGAAGTCCACACATATCTTAAAGTTGCCAAATGTAAAAAAACCAAAAAAAAAACACCACGCTGGCTAGGGGATTCTAGGAATTGAAGTCCACATGCCTCTTAAAGTTGCCAAGTTTGAAAAATATGCTGGTTGGGGAATTCTGGGAGTCGAAATCCACACATCTTAAAACTGTGTGATGGAATGTAGTGGGCTGGTTTCCCAGAAAGGAGGAAATGCATTGCAGAGGAGTAAGAAATGACAATTTGGATATTTTTTTTGTGCGAGAGAGAGGGTGAGGACAGCCTCTCCCTAATAGTTCCCAAAGTATATGTTTGATGTAGGTAGTAGGTTACTTCAGTTGGGCAACATTCTGTCTATAGGTGTGGAACAATAAAAAAAAACCTGCTTTAAATATTGGCTAAGTGTTTTTCTTGGTTTCAGAGGTCTGACAAACTGTCAAAGGTAAAAAAAAAAAACACTCAGGTTGGGGAATTCTGGGAGTTGAAATCCACAAACATATGGGGCTCGCATGCCCGCACAAATGTGGTATGCATGCCTCATGGGTCTAGTCTAATGAAAAGAAGGACCAGGGAAGATATGATAGCAGTGTTCCAATATCTCAGGGGCTGCCCCAAAGAAAAGGGAGTCAAGCTATTCTCCAAAGCACCTGAAGGCAGGAAAAGAAGCAACAGGTGGAAATTAACCAAGGAGAGAAGCAACTTAGAACTAAGGAGAAATTTACTGACAATTAGAACAATTAATCAGTGGAACAACTTGCCTCCAGAAATTGTGGGTGCTCCAATACTGGAAGTTTTTTTTTTTAAAGATGTTGGATAACCATTTGTCTCAAGTGGTGTAGGGTTTCCTGCCTAGGCAGGGGGTTGGGCTAGAAGACCTCCAAGGTCCCTTCCAACTCTGTTATTCTATTCTATTCTATTCTATTCTATTCTATTCTATTCTATTCTATTCTATTCTATTCTATTCTATTCTATTCTGTTCCGTTCCATTCCATTCCATTCCATTCCATTCCATTCCACTCTACTGCTTAGGTTGACTGTGGGAAATTGGGAGGGGCTTTGCATGGAGTGAGTAGAGATAGTCACAACAACATTCCTTTTTTCCGAAAAGTCAAGGACATTCAGCCTCCACCTGGAGAGGCGTGCCAGGGGAGACATCTCCAGCTGGGACGGTGGATTGATTGGGCCATGTGATGGACAGGCAGGTGCAGGGGAAAGGACTTTGATTTTCCTTTGGGTGGGGAAAACCCGAAGGGACTTTCAGATTCAGGTTTTCCCAGATGTGCCAATATGATATCTCTAATAAAGTATAGCTTTGAGGAATCGCTTGCCTCAAGAGCCTTGTTTGGTTGGGATTGTTACTTGGAACCAAAGGTGGTATTCAGACAGTTCTGACAGGTCTTGAAAAAAGTGTAAAAAAAATTTTGAAGTAGTAAAAAAAAACCCACCCCCCCCCCCGGCCCCCCCCCCCCCCCCCCCCCTCCCCCCCCGTGCCCCCCTGATGATTGGCTTTCCCTCTCTTTTCCTGGCCGGGAAAAAAGGAGTGAAAAAGAAGGGGATGGGAAGGGAAGAGAGGGGTTTTTGGGCCCCCCCCCCCCCCCCCCCCCCCCCCCCCAACCCCCAAAAAAAACAAAACAAAAAATAAAAAAAAAAATATCCAAAACCAAACCCAAATTAAAACTTTTTTTTTTTTATACAAATACCCTACAAAATAAAAAATTTTTAATTTTTTTCTTTTTCGGTAGCCCAGCTGACAACTTCTGATCATTGAAAAATAGAATTCAGGCTACCCGATTGGGTAAGAAATCTTGTTTGCTCTTGGAGAGGAGCAAAAAAATTTTTTGAGTTGGAAGGGACCTTGTAGGTCATCTAGTCCAACCCCGCCCAAGCAGGAGACCTTACACCATTTCTGACAAATGGCAGTCCAGTCTCTGGTGTAGGGTCTCCTGCTTGGGCGGGGTTGGACTAGATGAACCTACAAGGTCCCTTCCAACTGATTATCTGTTATCTGTTATGTACACACATACTCTTATATATTTTCAGATGAGAATTACGTCACAACACAACTTAACTTACCTTTTCCAGCCTCTCCAGTATATTGGTAAATGCTGCACGTGAGAAGAAATTCTAGGTATATCCCAAGCCACTCATTCACAGTATAAGCCACAAGAAGCCATGTCTTCTTGAGTTGAGCCTCCGAGCAATTTGGAAGGGAGTTTTATCTGGTGCTGTGAAGGTCTCTTTTCTGGAGATCCAGTTTGCAGAAAGATGTTTGATCGTATCTTCCCAACGCTTAACGCCTTCTTCACCCTGCAAGGAGCAGAAATTGAAGAGAGAGAAACATACACACACACATCCGACTCAAATAAGAAGTTTCATTTTTCAAACAAGGGTTCTTTCAGCCGAGCTACGGTGGGAGGAAACTGTTCACCGATCCGGTTGAAAAACCTGACCCACAATATTACCTTCTATTGCACCAGCTCTTTCTAAAATCATGAGGCATTAGAGCTGAAGCTGCATGTCAATCATCCCAGCTTATGTGTTCTGCCAATGATAACGATTTCCAAATTCTGTGCCAAGGAAAACTGTCACACCAGCAGCGAGGACCGAAATATGCAAATAGAGATATCCTTGTCTTTATCTTTTCAATTCATTTCACTTCATCCTGATGTTTACGGTTCTATCCCTCCAAGCCTGGCCATATCTATTCTTGTATGTGCATTGCCTTGAGTTACTTATAAATTAATAAAGGTGGGATAAACATCTAGTGAATAAATCAATAAGTGAGACCAAGATCCAAGAAACCTAGTTTTGTAGGCCCCCAAAATGGTGTTACAACAAACCCAAATGTTATCATTCATAAAGAACATGAACATAGCGCGAGCCATTCTTGCACATATTTTCCACAGTTTAGTCTAGTGGTGAAGGTCCAGGCTACAAACTGGGAGACTGCGAATTCTAGTCCCACCTTAGGCATTGAAAGTCGGCTAGGCGACTTCGGACCAATCAACACAAGATGGTGAATTCTAGTCCCACCTTAGGTATGAAAGTCAACTGGGTGACTTTGAACCAATCACCAGGAGACAGTGAGTTGTAGTCCTGGCTTAGGCATGAAAGCCAGCTGGGTGACTTTGGGCTATCACCAGGAGACTGGGAGTTCTAGTGCTGACTTAGGCACGAAAGCCGGCTGAGGGAACTTGGGCCATTTACTCTCAGCCCAACCCACCTCACAGGGTTGTTGTTATGACTTGTCAGCAGGCTCCATAGTCTTCGTCATCGATTTTTCTGTCGATCAAACCATTCCCCCTTTCTGCATATAGAAGTCTCGTTGTTGTTATTGAAGGATCAGGTGCTGGAATGTATGTTCAGAGGAGGCCCTGGGGATCAGAGGAAGGGTCATATGTGGAGATAGGACCCGGGTATGGATGGAATGGACATAAGAGTGAGGAATATGAATTCTGATAAAAACATTTTCTCTTGCTCCTTCCTATTTTCTCTCTCTTTACAGAAGGGGGGGTTTGCAGGGGTTGGGGGCTGCTCCCTCAGACAAAAATTTAAAACTGCTTTTTGCTTTTCTCTGCGGAAGGAGGAGGGTTGTGGGGAGTGGGGGTGTGCTACCTTGAGTTGCTCTGCAATAGGAAAGGGGTTGGAACTGCACATTCTTAGCGAGGCAGAAGTTAGCATCTTAAACCACTAGCCAGGATATTAGGAACAAGAATAGCTTGCTTATATGAAAAAACCCCAAAAGCCACATAGCTGGCACATGAAACTAGGGCACTTTGTAAGATACCCGTGACCTGGGGTGAAACGCAGGTGACACAACATTTAGCTATGTAGGGGGCTGAGATCCAAATAATCAATCAATGTTATCTGTTATGCATGCATTATTGGGGGAAGGGCAAAGGACTGAATGCGACCACCCCTTGACTATAAAAATTGCTGTAAGATTCTCATCGAGGCCCTTGGTTAGCTTTTGAGCCAGGGTCCTTATATCTTGGTACTAAAATAAAAGCGTAATTTTGTACCACATCTTGCGTCCAGTGGCTTATCGGCTTCGATACCAAGCAAGAGCCCAGTTTTGGGGACAAAAATTTGAAGTTCCATGTCAATCGGTCCCAAAAACATCTCTGGCTACAGTTGTATGTTAATCTTTAAAGTCTTGTAAATTAATGTATGTGTTTGAATCCATTTTTAAAAGCTTTTTTACGTATCTACTGAGAGTGATTAAAAAGTCACCTCTTGTTCACATTTTCAAGGTAACTATGAAGAAGTACTTTCATGCACTTCAGACAATTTTTCCAGGGTCAAATACCAACAATGCATCATTTTATAAAAATTAAGATTATAATATTGTGTGGTTTTGGGTCTTTTCGTCGGGTACGTTGGTTTTCTTTTGAACTGATGCATTTTTATCTTTTCCACCCTTATGAGCCACCTTTATTCACCAAAATTGAACAGTGGAAAGAAGACAAGAACATTTTATGTCAAAACCTGAATTTAAAAAAAAACATTTTTTTAAAATTTAACCTGAATTTAAAAGAAAAATCTTCTGGAACAAAGTGGTAGTGTTCCTCCACCCTTAATTCAGAGATGTCAAATGTGTCTTTTAATAATGTACATTAAAAACAGTCAACATTTCACTTGCAATGTAATAGCTGCCATTTTGACTTTTCTAACCTACATTGACAAAATGCAAGAACTTTGTTGATTTATCCGCCTTTGGCCAAATGAACAGGCAGTATTATCAATGCCTTGGGTAGGCATACTTTATAGCACAAATATTATTTGAAGATAGTGAGTTTGTTATGTCAGAGGATTTATTTAAAGGAAGGCACTCAAGTGCAACTGTGCACACAGAGAATACAATTTGCCTAAAATACAATTTGCATACAGTGAAAAATGTACAGTCGTCGAGGTTAAGGCAAGATAATTCTGTCAGCAGGGAATATCTTTTCAGATTTTGCATTGCAAATTGCAGTTTTTCCTCCAAAGGGAGAATGTATTTCTGCAGAGCAACTGCCCTCTCAGCAAAATTCTGCAGACAATCCTTTTGACTTGAGAATCTTTTACAGAAAATCAGGGCAAAATTCAGGCTTTCTTTCCCCCTTTTTTTTTCTGCATACAATTTAAAAGTCCCCTTTAGAATTTGCAACTACTTCTTCCACTGTAATTACAAGGTTTGAGAATATGGCCCGGGATGGAATGTTCCAAATAGAAATTGAGATCGTGAGGGGTGGGTGGGTGGAAGAACAGCTTGCAACTTCGGCTCATGAAATAAAATATGCCACAAGGTTGGAACGACTCACAATCTATTATCAATACGTTTTTATTACAGCAGTTAGGAGATTTGGCTGGAAATGTCCCTTCAAGATATTTAAGAAAGTTTTCTCTTTCGAACCCCCCCTTTCATTTTGACGTTGGTATAGTCCTGAAGTATATTTCCCTTGCTTGCAGAGCCGTCTCGGCTCATTTCTGGGGAAGGAGGCAGCGGGTGGTGGTTAGGTCGGACAAATCGCTTTTTATTTTCCTGTCGCGTTAGAGGCCTGTTTTGCAGTTCTTTTAGTTATTCTCGGTTCGTTCTGAAATTAGGTTTTCATTGAGGAAGCCTGAATATCTATTTATCAAGAAAACATTTTTATACAGCGTTTTCCTACATTCAGTCTCACTTACTGGGAATTTTTCTTAGTGAAAAGTGGAAGAAAGAAAAGCCTATTTATAAAAACAAAAGCTGCCATTGCTGGGAATGTTTTCAAACCCGAATTTGGGTTTTTCTAAACCTCTGGCTGGGTTTCTATGTCTTTTTATTTTAAACATTCAACCAAATCTACGCTTATTGGGTTTTTCACTTTTAAATTCAACTAAGTCTTTTCTGTACACATTATCTTCTATGCTAAGCTCCGTAAAACAAACTTAGTTCAAAGTTGGTTTACTGGGTTTTTCTGTACCTGGGTTTTCTGTAGAATTTTGGTTTGTTTTTTTTTTGAGCAGAAAAATTTAGTATTTTTAAAGTAATCCTGTTTTTCAGTTAATGCTGAAAATGCCTCAATGGGGGTGTGTGTGTGTGGGGGATTGCAGAATCATTAAAAAAGCAGAATTTGAAAGCAATTCTATTGGAAAGGAAAAGTAATGGTTCAATTAAATTTAAAAGCTTTGCAATGAGATATGAAGGAGCTGTTACAGCAAAAACATCTGCAGCTGGGACTTCAAGCTTTTGCAAAACTTCTCAAAGATGGAAAAAAACTTCTCAAAGATGAAAAATGGGTTGCTTTAAAATTTACTAAAGGATTTGGGTGGATTTTCAAGAAAAAGATGGACCACATTTAATAAAAATGGCTGCCTTGCAGCTTCTAAGGGCCTTTCAACATTTCTAACAAAATTTCCTGATACACACACAGTCCTTAATTTTGTAGCCCATTTTTTATTGGCTCCAGTTCATTTTGCCAAAAATATACTCCTAGCTCTTGGTTTTGTTCCACAGACTTCTGCTATTCCCCCTTTCATTTCTTCCTTTTTCAGTTCATTATTTCTCTGGTGGGTAGAAAAGGCGAGGCTTTTTCAAATTTGTAGTGATGGCAGATTTTTCATTAATATGAAGTGTGACACAAGTACCTATCTTAATAAAAGGAAAATAAAGCAGTAAACATAGTTAATACTCTTTCAAGATTTCTACACAATGTCAGACATAAGTTGGCTCCCAAATTTTAGTTCTTAAATGACTATTTGGTCTGCTGCTAGCTTTGGTATTGTCTGGCTTTAATTTTCCAACAATTTACTCTGGAATTGGTAGTTATTTTTTCCTATTGAATAAATACACTTGCCCTCCGTGTCACAAAATTACCTCAAATTTCTGATTAAAATACTTGATGTTCCTATTTATTCTTTAACAATAAACCTCTACAAATCTCAATATGTAACATTTATGGTGGGGTCTCCTTCAGTATTTGCCATTTGAACAAATCTTGATTTATATTGCTTGCCTTCAATTTACAAAAACATTGATTTTTAATGTACACAAAATACAAAAGCAACTTTTCCTTCACTGTTATGGCTACCATTTTTACTTTTTTGAGCCTAAATTAACCGGTTCTGTTGCTGTGGCCTTTGGCAATATGCAGGGCAGACAGGTTGCTATGAAATAGTTCATAACCTAGTTATTTGAAGAAGCTCAGTTTATTAAGATTGATTAAAAGAGACTGCTATTTGCATCCCATAAAAGTGCCAGTATAGTTGATAAAATAATTTCATCGTGAAGAAATGTTCCCTTGAATGTCCTTTTAAATTTGATTGCAAGTTTGCTCCTTCAAATTTGTGTGGGACAGAGAATGGACTTTAATGGGGGCATCTGACCCCCCAAACATCTGGTTGAAAATTGCATTGAGACTTTTTTTTCCAGAAAACTTAATCCAGGGGTCTTCAAACTTGACCTCAGGAATTCTGGGAGTTTGAAGTCCACATGTCTTAAACTTGCTAATTTTGAAGACTTGACTCAGTCTGTCAATTGCTCTTTTTTTGTTGTTAAAATTTCCCATTACAATTTGCAGCTCTACTTTATGGCAATTTGCAATTTTTGCATATGTCCTGTCTTTGGAGAATTTTAAACAAATGGGGAGGGAAGAAATTCAAACTTAAAAGCTAATGAAAAACTATGCTCCAAGGTTTTGGATTAAGTTACAAACTTACAAATACATACATTTTCATGGTTTGCAGTCAGGAGATTTGGTTGGAAATGTTCCTGTCAGGTTTCCAAGTAATGAAACCTATGTTAAAAGAAAAATAATAGTCCACCTTCAAAAACATTTAAGTGGGGGCTACCTATGTTAGGTATCAAATTCAATTGAGGATCGCATCAGCATTATGGTTACCCTCAAGAGGGATCCAGTGGCATGTTTGACTTTAGTTTCTGAGCTGTGGAAACTGGATGCAATGGAGGTGCACATAAGTGAGAAGTTGACATACGTGCGCTTTTTTGTTCACCCTCAAAAGTTGCTCACACATGTAATTTCAAACATGCACAGCATTTGAGCAGTTTGTAGGTGGGATGGGGCATTGTTTTGGGGATGAACCTAGTGAACTGTTAAGGCAAAATATGATTCTGTAGGGTCTGGAGTTCTGTAAGCCCCATTTGGATGTTTACAGGTGCTTCCTCCATGTCAGCTGCAAATGGATTTACTGAGCAATCCAATAATGAATTTCTTGTTCAGAGTCAATTGAGTTTATTGCAGAAATCAAATCCAAAAAGCACACACAGACTGATTTAGCGTTCATTTAGTCATGTATATAAGTTAATGTACTATACTAAATAGTAAGTTCTTCCAAACGTGGTGGTAGTTACAAGCAAAACCACAAGCAGAGGAAGAACAGAACAGCTTGTTCAACACAACAGACAAAACTACAGAACTGCAAAGCCATGCCTAAGCTCCTACCAGTTTCAGTTTTCAATTCAGCTTCCATTGGCTGGTCTATGGCCATGCCTGTTCGTTGGCTTACCTTGTTACCATGTCTCCGCCATTTTATGAGTATTCTGTTATAAACTCCATGTGAAGTGTGCTTAGTTTATTTACAAAATGAGCACCTTGAGAAGACAGCCGTGAAGACTTAATTTTATGATTGTTTTGGCAACAGGGAAAGCGACTCAAATTTCCTTGGTGCATCAGGAGTCTCGCAGTTGCAGCTTTACTTGAAAGGCTTTTAACTGCATCATAACATGTCGGGGATCATGGTTTCCATGGAAACAGCTGGGCATTGTGTATGTTTGGAAATACGGCCCTCGTATTGTATTAACCCAGTTTCATACCTTGGATTAACCCAGGGCAGGCAATCTGGTGATTTGGGGTTGATTCGATGGCCCAAAGGAAGAGGAGCCTGTCTAGGAGCTGATCCTTCGCAGCCCCTTCCTCTTTTTCCATCTTCTTCCTGGCCTTGCCTCATAGGTGTAGAAGCCTCCATGGGGACCATTCCTATTGTGTTCTACAGAAGTTCTATTTGTTGGTCCGCAGTTTGAGTGGGAGTTTTGTTCGTTCCAGTTGGCTGAGCAGCCTGACAGTGAACTAAAAGGGAGCTGTCAGATGGCATCAGCTGTTACCTGTCAGCTGGCCAATTTGGCAGCATATTGGCAGACTGGGGTAACCTGTTCCTTTGTTACAATAAACGTTTCGTTCATCAATGCCTGCCCTCAGCTCATTCTTAGAATGTAATAATTCCCTTTCCTTCCTTGGCATGGGCTTGGGCCTCCAGCCAGCTCCGATGGATCTGGGTGGTACCAGAGTGGCCAGTTGATGAGACTCGCTGTGTCTGGAGTAGGAAGCAGCTGAGATGTCTTCCCTTGTCCAGCACCAAACGCCAAAGCCTTGTCAACCAGAAACACCTCAGTTGTCTGTCTTGAGTCACACAGACCCCCCGGACTTTGGTGTGAGATGTCTGGGGGTCTGGAGCCCTGGGCAGTGGAGGGCAAGCTCCTAGCTAGGCTCTCAAGCTGTTGGGTGACCCCCAGCCCTGCTTCCTCAAGGGGGTGCCTGGCTGTACTTACCTCCTTGAGCACCTCCACCCACTGCATGCTTTCCTCCTGTGCGTGTGCCCAGAGAGGGCCCAGCCTTTCCAGGATGGTCCCGAGTGCCAAGTCTGCCTTCACAGGCCTTTTGACATGTCTGGCCGATGTGAATATGTGCTTAATAACTGGCAAATTGCTTGTTTGCATTCTGCAACAGAACACTCTACTTTCAGAGTTTCATTGGTCCTTTTATGTATATCCAGGTCAGGTGTGCTTCAAAATCTCAGCCAACACAACCAAAAGTAAATCAAGATGAGATGTAGTCATGTGATTTTGGGCTTGTGTTTCTGGTTTTATACAATTCAGCAACGTCTGTTGATTGCTCTGGCTTATCTGTTCCTAGGTACCCTGTTACAGGAGAAACCGTAAAGAATAGATAATGCAACTGACTGATTCCTATCGTATTTTAAGTCTCAAGACTTGAGGTGGTGGGCAAGAGCAGATTCCACTAGCAACACCACCAAGCACGTGATATTGTGCAGACATGCTGTTCAAAGCATTTGCCTTTAACCAAGAATTGGTCACTTAGGAATTAAAAATCAGTATTGGGTAACATTGGCTTATTCTTACTGCTTCCTTGTTGAGAACTATGCCGGACAATGGTCATGGAGATATCTATCTGGCACTCTTGACTGCTATTGGAAGATAAATTGTACTAGTGCAGTGCAATTGTTCAAAAGTTCTGCTAACGCCCCCAATAGCAGACCAGATGAGTGTTATCTGTACACTGATTGTTCACACTGTTGTGGCTTTGGCCAACCTTGCTCCCTTGACTGTCGCTTCGCTTCCACTGGCGATCACCGGAGGCTTTCACCGATTGTCAGTTGCCACTTCTCTGTTGCTGGTGAGGCATGCAAAATGGTGGAAAACATGTATGAATTGAAATTCTCAGTGTTCCTATCCGGCGATTCTGTAGCCTGTTTCTGCAACTTGGTTTGCGTCAGACCTGCCACCACCATTTAAACCTCTGAATAGAAACGATACTTGGCTCCATTTGCTGAGTAGGTATAATTTTGTTAGAAGTCACAGGTGTAATTGTAATGCAAATCCAGAACTGTGAAAGATTCCCAACGAGACCTCTACAATAACTCTCTCCCTTTGCTTTTAATCCCCCCCCAATTGGGTTCAAGCAAGATGTTAGGATTGAACCTTTAATGCTTTTCAACTTGCCAATGAACTCTTTCTGACCAAGGCTTCCTGAGATACCAACAAACATACATTAAATCCAAAGTGATAGAGGATCTGTGTCTGGATTTGTTGAACTTCATCACTGAGAATGTCTAGAAGATATCTATCCCCACGGAGCTTCCGTATATACTCTCTTGGAGACCACTTCCTCAGTGCCCCCCCATCCCCTATAAATAGTATTATTCGGAATAGTGGTTTGCACGACCCTCTAAGGAAGATAGTAACAGTAAAATTCAAAACTAACAATTGCACATTGATTCAAAATCCAGTTTAAAACTTTTTAGTTAATGTTAATTCAACAAAATTCTTGAACATAATCCAGTGGTACCAGGTTTTCAAAGTGAGAGTCATTTATCAAGAACCCAGTAACTTAGTAAACTCAGTAAAATTCACCGTTCAGTAAATTTTAAATTTTTTAAATATTTTTTAAAAAATTAAAAATTTTTTTTTTTTTTTTTTTTTTATCTACCCAACCCGGTTTTAAAAAACACCCATTAATATTTTTTCCCCCCCCCCCCCCCTCCTTTTGTTGTTTCCCACCCAACCCCCTTTTTTTTTTTTTTTTTTTTTCTTCGCCATTATTTTTTTTTTTTTTTTTTTTTTTTTCCCCCCCCCAAAAAAAATACCTCTTCTTTTTTTTTTTTTAAAACAAAAAAAAAAAAAAAAAAAAAAACAACGAAAAATAAAAAAAAAAAAAAAAAAATAAATAAATAAAAAAAACCCCCTTCCCTCTCTTTTTTTTTATTATATATATATTTTTTAACCCCCCCAAAAATATAAATATAATAATATAAAAAAAATATATTTTTTTTTTTTTTTTCTTTTTTTTTTTTTTTTTTTTCTTTTTTTTTTCTTTCTATTTCTTTATTTTTTTTTTTTTTTTTTTTTTTTTTTTTTTTTTGATGAAACCGTCAACATTTCTTTCCAGCATTTCACTGTTTGAATTCTATTGATTCTTCCTATTCCCAGTCCTGAATATTTTCATCCAAATGCGCTATCAGTGCTTTTTCACCAGAGCACTTTTGGCATTACTGCAACATATATATTTTCTCAAGGTCCCTGTACTTTCTGAAAAGATCCATCATTTTCTCTCCAGCTCACAATTTTAGCTTCGCTATGAGCCAGCTGATCTCCACCTCCCACTCACTTGTTTCCTGAGGCTTGAATCGTCTTAGTTCATCCTCTAGTCTTCTGATTTCCTTTTTTATTATTTCTTTTTATTTTAATTATAAGAATATAACATGGTGCAGCCGTTCTGCCGATACAATTGTTATACATATATAAATGTTACTTCACCATTTACAATCCTCTTTTTGATACACTGTTTACTAATTATTCCAATCCTCATAGCTGCTTCTGTTCCGACCTTGCCTTTTTCTATGCAACCATCGATTGAATTTATTTCACGTTTCATAGTACTTGGATTCCCCCTTGTTTTTTAATTTTAGGATTAAACCTGTCTGATGCTTCTTAATAACATTCTCTTTTCGACTCTTGACAAGTGTCTGCATTGTTCTTGCAGCTGGGGGTGTGAGGTGTGGTGGAAGCACACTTTTGTTCAGAGTCTGGGCTTCTGTTTCTTTGTTTTAAATTTATTTTCAAAGTTACACATCTCTACGTTTTTAACAATTTTGTGCCATAGATATTACGTATTACTTGCATTTATTTCTATACATTATTCCATATTTTTTGTTCTATCCACTTATACCATCTATCTCATACCACATAGTATTCTGATTCCTCCTTGCCTTTTAGTTCTATTGTAAGTTGGCACATTCTAATATTTTTTGTATTGGCACCTCTTTGGACGGTATATTTTCTAATTTCTAACCCTTCACTAACCTCGCTGTTATATGCAATATGATGTATTGGATTTGTTTACTAAATTTCCCTTTAATCCTAGTAGGAATAGTTTGGGTTTAAATTCTATTTGATTTGTTATCTCCTGTAGCCATCTTTGTACCTTCGCCTAATATTTTCTGGGTTTGGGGCATTGCCATCACATATGATAGAACGTTCCATATGTCTGCTTGCATTTCTAGGACTTTGATTTCCTATTTGGGTACTGTACTTATATTAGCATACTCCAAACCCTCACAACTGATTGGTCCGGACGGACAGCGACCTGATTGGTCGAAACACCGGCCGTGATTGGAGCGCTAAGAATCTACCGTGATTGGCCGCACCGATCGCGGGAGATTCAAAGCGCTGCCATTGGCCGCCGAGCCGCGAGCCAGCCTATATGAAGGGCTGCCGCGGCTTGGATTTCCCAGACTGTTCTTATTCTAAATAAAGAGCTGAACTCACTAGAACGGTCTCGCGTCTCATTCGAACCGATCTACCTCAGATCTAACAGGTACATTTTTGCCAATCGCGCTGGTGCTAAAGCTATTGACAAAGTTAACTTGTAGGATTTGGTCCATAATTTTTCCCAATCGTCTAGCAGCTAGACTCTAGCTCCATACTACGACCTACAGTATATTCTTTGCCCAAGTTGATCATTGGACCTTTTTTTATCTTCAGCTCTTCTAGTAGATAGTTGTACAATCTTGTTATAAGTTGAGTTTCAGAACATTCAGGCGTTCCCTAGTGTGTTAAGGAGAGGTAATGTGGAGCTTCGGAGCTTTGTCTATAATCGTAGCAGTCAGTTTTGGTGGTGTCAAGCCATGGTATCCTTTGATTGGCTGTGCTTGGGGGTCTTTTAACGCTAACTCTTCCGAACCCTAATGGTTTTCTCTAGTGGATTCCCCTGCACGACATGGCCAAAATAAGTGAGACACAGTTTTGTGGTGTTGCCTCCCAGTGACAGGTCTGATGTTATGTGCTCCCAATATGTTATTCAACACTCCCAATACCTTAGTCATCTTTTCTGTCCACGTCCTGCTTTTTTAAAGGCCCAACTTTGACAAGATAGCTGCATAAAGATGTATTTCTGCACAACAGCTTCAATTGCCAACTCAGCTTTCTCTCAGAAACTGGGTCAGGAAAAGAAAGCATTCTCACTTTTTCTCATTTACTAATGGCTATGTACAGTTTGCATACCCCAGTTCTTAATACAGTGTATTTGCCCCCTTTAACATCAATGACAGTTTTGAAGTCTTTTTTATGGTATGTGTGGATGAGGCTCTTTATCTTCTCAGATGGTAAAGGTGCCCATTCTTCCTGGCAAAAAGCCTCCAGTTCTTGTGAATTCTTGGGCTTTTGCACGAACTGCACGTTTGAGATCTCCCCAAAGTGGGGAGATATTGATATTGAGGTCAGGAGACTTGCGAAGGCCACTCCAGAACCTTTATTTTATTCTGCTGTAGCCAATGACAGGTCGACTTGGCCTTTGTGTTTAGGATCATTGTCATGTTGGAATGTACCTCCCATGCCCAGCTTTTGGGGCTGATGAATGCAAGTTTTCCTCCACAGATTTAAATTTGGAAGCGGAGTTGTATTGAATTTCAATAAAGGTGTTCATTCTCTGCCACAGACAACATATTAAGGTTTATTTTGATTTGGCAAATGGGTTTTGCACATAATTGATGTGACATGTTTGTATCTGGAAGTAGTCCAGTAGGGGGAGGGGTTTCATGAGGTCAGTTGATGGCTTAATGTTACCCCTTCAGTCATGTCTGACTCTTGTTGATTCTATGGACCAGGTCTTAACACTATTTATTCAGGGATGGGCTTCAAATTTTTTAGCAAGGGGCTCTCAGATGGATGGTCATGTGGCTGGGTGGGTGTGGCCAACTCAATGTTGCTTCTTTGCCCTTAATTACCTAAAAAAAGACATATACCAAAAAGTGTATACTCTGGGCTGGCAAAGGCTGGCAAGGAAGCCAGATGTCAGTGGCCAAAGGAGTCGAGGAGAGTGGTGGGTGGATCTATAAGGGTGGGGTTGGGTGGGGGCAGCCAGGAGTGGGATTTGGGGGCTCACTGAGCCCCACGGAATGTTAGCTAGAGAATCGCTCGAGCCCCTGCAAGCCCCCAGCAGCCCATCCCTATACTTGAATTGTTTTGCTGCTCAGGCTGGTGTCAGCGATGGTGTCCGGCCATCATGTTCTTCGCTGGCCTTGGTTTCCTTTTACTGCAAACTCTTCCAAACATAATGGGTTTCTTCAGTGAATTCCCTCACACAACGTGGCCGGAAGATGCAGTTTGGTAACTTTTTTTTCTTGGCTTGGACAGGCTACTTGTTGGAGGATTGTGCCTGTTTTCGGTGTGGCATCTCAGGGGGGGGTAGGGTGGAAGCACAGCTGTCCTTCAGAAGTCTGGGCTTCCATTTCTTTCTTTCTCTCTTGACTACTGTGGTCAATTACAAGTCTTCGGTGATCAAGCCAGCATCTACGAAGGTGGCTGTGCTAATGGCAGTAGTGGCACATAGACCCAACATCATATCTTACGCTTTTTCTATGTATTCTTTTGAAGTGGGAGTGCACCCGTTTGGTGTAAGTCCTCTTCATAACTTACATCACATTCATCATCAGTAGTCAGTCCTTCATTTCCATAAGAGATAATTATTCATTTGTCAGTATCGAAATGATGCCCAAATAGGGGGCCCTGTTAGTTCACGCTACTTTGAGCTGCTGACCTGGAAACTCGACATAAAAGAAAACCGTACAGGAGAGAAACCATATAAATGCCTCTGTCTTCATGGAATCCCTTGTTGAGTGTGTACTAGTTCTTCACCCATGGAGACTTCTGTTTCACTAGATAACCCATAATAGTTTAAGAAGTATCTGCCAGTGTTGGAACCATGTGCTGTGCACTTTTGAATATTTTTGTATTGCAGTTTTTACACTGAATTTGTGGCCTCCTTCAAAGTTGCCCGCAGAATGGGGGAAACGGCAGGGCAGCTGCATAGCCTGCAAAATCCATTGGACAAAATTGTTCTGCGCTCTTGAGGGATGCTTTTCCAGAAGTTTTTCAGTCTTACATGACTTCAGTTCTATGCCCTGACTGGTGTTTGTTTTGATGGCTACTGTATTATTTGGACATCTTTTATTTTTACCAGTGACTCAGCATAACTACTTTTTCCAGTGTGTTTGATGGCATGACATATTGGCTTTCATGGTACCTAGTTACCATATTTTTGGGAGACCTCATTTCCTTTGACCATTCTGAGCAATAAATGACTTACTCACTGAGTTTAATCTCATGAGATGACCAAAATAAAGTTAATTTAGTGATTTTTGCCTCCCAGGGATGTCTGGTCTGTTATATAGCATGCTCTAGTACAGTGATGGCGGAGCTTTTTGTTGTGGTGTGCCGATAGTGTGAGTGCCGGCACCCACAATTCAATGCGCGCTGCCCCACCTGCGATGCAACACCCCGACCCTGCTCCCTTACCGCACTGCGCATGTAACACCACCACCCTGCTCCCTTACTGCACTGCGCATGGGTGTGCCTCAGCTGATTTTCGGCCCGTTTGAGGCCGTTTTCACCCTCCCAGAGGCTCGAGGAAAGCCTCTGCCACCTCTGGAGGCCGAAAAATGGGCCTTCTGGAAATATTGGAAATGTCCATTTCCAGCCTCTGGAGCCACGGGGGAGGCTGTTTTCATCCTGGAAGCTCGAGAGGAGCCTCTGCAGCCTTGGGAGGCTGAAAACGGGCCCATTTCAGCACTTCTGAGAGGGCGAAAACTGTTTTGCCATCATGGCTTCTAGTACTTTTATCATCTTTGCTTTCTATGGATTGTTGCTGTTTGCACTGGCTGTGTCATAGCGTACAGCTTACCCAGCTCCCTATGAACGTCGTTTGTTGCTCTCCTATGGCGTCCTCCACGTCTCCTGGTAGCGCCTCCATGCTCTGGACACTACGCTGACAGACACAGCAAAACTTCTTGCCACAGCTCGAATTGATGTGCCATCCTGGATGAGCTGCACTACCTGAGCCACTTGTGTGGGTTGTAGACTCCGTCTCATGCCACCAGTAGAGTAAAAGCACTGCCAGCATTCAAAAGTGACCAAACCATCAGCCAGAAAGCATAGGAACTGAGAAGTGGTCTGTGGTCACCACCTACAGAACCACTCCTTTATTGGGGATGTCTTGCTAACTGCCTATGCTTTCCACCTGTTGTCTACTCCATTTGCACAACAGCATGAGAAATTGATTAACAATCAGTGTTGCTACCTAAGTGGACAGTTTGATTTCACAGAAGTGTGATTGACTTGGAGTTACATTGTGTTAAGTGTGTTCCCTTTATTTTTTTGAACAGTGTATTACATATTTTCCTATTAATTCACTGTTCCTTATTCCTTATTGATACCACTTGTTACATAGTACGTTTTCTATTAATTCTGCATTCAATATATATAACTTCATATCCTTTAATTAATTACAGTATGACTTTTTTTCTATTCTCAAACCACGTGAAAAGATGTATAAAATTTAAAAAATAAAAAACTTTTGGGGGAAAAAAAGTACATTCTGCTCACTCCTCCACTCCTCTGGTTCTACTAGAGCTCCTTTGAGTTCTACTTCTGGAGGAAAACAACTTTCTCTTTGCTTTAGGCTGCTTCAGGCTATTTCAGTTCCACAAACTACGTTTATTCAACAACATCACACACAGCTGCTTCTCTGCTCAGCTTTCATGGCCACTAGTGAACTGGTCAGGCCAGGGCCTTAAACAGGGCAATGTTGGATATATGTTTCCAGGATTGACTTATGGTCACTCTCCAATCACTTTCAACCAAAACACTGAGGCACAAGCAGTTGTTTAGAACAGTGCTTTTCAACTTCTTTTGTGTTTTTCTCTTGAGGCATTGCTAATAGTGCTTTTTCTCTTCGGCTGTCAGTAGCTTCGGACAGGCCTCACAAGTATGGCTGTCATTAATTCCGCCAGTTTGGAGAGCTTCCTCGGATCCAGCGGGGCAGACTGCTGTCTCCCCGCAATTGAGGGTCCTCTCCTTTCTTCGTCACCCCTTTAGAGTGACTTTGACCCTTTGGGGCCCCCAAAGTGAAATCGGCTTAGCACAGCCCACCTTACTCTCACCTGTGTAGTGCAAAAGTCACTCCTCTCAAGGCACTACCCCAAACATCCAGTGGTGGGATTCAAATAATTTAATTGAATTTTTTTGGTTAATAATTAACATAACTACACAAAAGTTTTACAATACGAATGAAAAACTATTAATACCTGACAATAAAACTTACGTTAGGTATCCCCAAATTGCTGCTTGATTGGCATCCTCACTTGCATGTTTCTTCAGTTTTACTCGAGCATCACCAGATGTGTGATTTGTACTCTTTACCATTTTGAGACTATAGGAATAGGGTCCCAGTCCTTTAGAGGTAGGCCAATTAAACTAAGAGTCATTATGTTTGCTCTATTGGAAATGGCGATCTCAGCTGCTCTTTGGGTCAACCGCACCGAAAAGATCACTCGACTCCTTCAAACAGGCAGAATGCTTTATTCTTTTCCAAGTAGTGACGACAGGAAACAACTAAGCAATAGTTCCAAAGTCAGCTCTGGGCTTACATCAACACAGAGCTGTATTTTATTCTCGTACATAATTACTCCCCCTCGATCTCTGGCTAACTTCAGTGAAACTAACATCCAGAATTATCATCCAGCCCCTAATTAAACCCATACAATATGATATCTGAACAATAATCTGCCACCAGCACCGCAGTCACCATCACCAACCCTTTACCAACAATGTCCAGCGCCGGTAGCCCGGTATCAGTCCGAACAACTTCCCCCAAGCCATCCGGGTTTGCCGTATGCATAGCGTCCCCAAACGTCATCGCAAAGCGCCTCAGCAAACATGTTCCAGGCAAACCACGATTGAGGTGAACATTCTGGGACATCTCTTACCAAGGTAACTCGGAGCCACTGGGTTCAGAGGATGCTCATGTGGGTAGGCACTCATGTTATCCCCACCACTGCAGCCAATGTCTCCTTGTCCAGCTAGTTGTAGTTCTGTTTGGCCGCCGACAAAGTCCTCGAATAGAAAGCGATTGGGGCCTTAACCCCATTCGGCGGCTGATGACTTCACCTGGCTTTAGAACTGCCCCAACTGATGCCAGCCACAAACAAGCCCAGATTAATTCCCCAGTCCATAAGGCAAAAATAGCAAGCTGCTCAAAAACAGTCAAATGAACGAACATAAAGCCGGGCGGGAGCGGGGCCAAACAGGGCGGGGGTGATTTTTCCCCCCTGCATTCTGCCTAGCCTCCCTAGCAAACGTGTGTTGTGGCTGCTGCCTTGAAAAGGCTGAGCAGCAGAGAGATAAGAGCATGGAACTCCTGAGTTGTACAAAGAGGCTGCCAACGATGCCCTCAGATGCCGAAGATGTTGCGAGTGGGAAGAGGGCACAATCTCCCGTGCTCCCACCCATCTCATGAGCCATAACGCGCTCGCTGCCCTTCTGCCCCTCACCAAACTGCTTCCCTTCCCACTGGGTGTGCAAGTGCTTCTTGTGAGGAAAAGAAGAGCGATGGAACAAAGCTTAGCAGGTGGGGGGACACCTGGGAAGAGCTCTGATGCCGTGATCTCCCACGTGGTACCCTCCCTCTCCGTTTATCGCTCCTGTTACCAACACGGGTGCGCTGTGGACCACTGGCCTTTCCTGGTGGCAGCGGCATGAGTGGGTGAGGGGCGCAGGGATACTTGCTCCTCCTCTGCCAAAATTGTGCTCCGGGCAGCATCCAGCCAGCCATGCCTGCCCTCCTCCCCCCCAGCTCACGTGGATCCCGGGCCTTTCCTGTGATGTTAAAAGCCACCGGGGGGGACGTGAGGTGGGCACAGGGGAGCAACCGGTGGCAGTGCTCCTGGCTTGCAAGGGGGCGGATGTGGGCACCGACAGCAAGTGGGCCAGGAGCGGGATGGGAAAGGTCAGTGTGATCTACAGACCCGAAAATCAGCTGGGAGGCGTGCATGTACGGTGGAGCTGACTTGGGCTGACTGCTCGTGTTGCCTGCAGGGGAGAGGGCTCTGCGTCCCACAGGTTTGACATCACGGGTGTAAATAACACCCACCTAAACGCTTCTATTTCCTAACCACGCCCCTAATTATTCCCTTAATCACCCTCTTGGGAAAATTAATTGCACACTCCTGTCTCAAAGGGACAAGGTAGGAGCAACCCAAGTGCTGATTATTCTGCAGGAAGCTTCAATCCTCCCTGCAAAAACGGTGCTTTTAGTCTTCTCCCTCCTAACCACCGTTTCCTGGTGCTACATTTTTTTCATCAAGCATCTGTTTCTCCACAAACTAGTAAACATCTCTGCATATGTATGTTGTTCCCGTTTTCATGTCCTATGTAAAGGGCATTAATTGTCAGGTGGCCAGAAATCAAGAGTCAGGATAGGGTTGTCTCTCACTGATAACACCAGTAAAACAACATATGTACGAACAAACAATAAAATAATGAATTATGGCAAAACCATGAAAAAATCACGGTAATAGGATAGATGTTACCGTTTTGTCAGCAGACTCTTTGAGCTTTGCTGTTATACATGGAAATTTGCCTTATATAAGAATATAAAGAGCAAGACAGACTCCATATTTGTTCTCTACGTGACCTGTTAGAGATCAGAACAGTTATGTAATGTTGTTTTGCTAATGTCCGATTGCAAAATAATATCTCCTTGGCTTGGTTTGAGATTCATAAGGTCATCTTGACATCATAGGGATATTAATGATCTTTTGTGTAATCTTTTAAGTAGAAAACAGGAAATCTGATGATAAAGTGGTGAAGTGAAGAAAGTTGGGAGATTTCCATGGGAGGATGGGACTTTCTCATAAGAAACGTATAACTTCTACGTATGGAAAACAGGAAGCATTATGTAATCTGTTAAATGTGCTGATCCTAAAGGCAGTGTCTCCTTTCTCCTAACATGGTGGTTTAGGGGTTAGGGGTCCGGTACTGCAGTATCTTATGTAAAAAAGCATCATATGGGCTCTGGATTATCATAGTCTGTTGATTAATTTTTATCTCACAGCCATTTAGCTCCTGAACGTTTCATTACCAAACTAGGTAACGTCTTCAGCTGGGTTTCGGGTGGAAGGCCTCATTCCATTTCTTCTTTTTCCTCTAAAATGTCGTGGTTGCCTGGTCATGTGATTGGTTTGTGGGGCACAAAATTCAGCTGGTGAGGTGGTCGGTCCTGTCCCTGGTGGCACAGGCACTCTGTTTCCTTACTAGTTCCCATGATGACTCAAAGTCGATGTGTTGTTGATTGGTCCATTGGTACAGTGCCAGGCTTCAATACATTCATCATGTGCATGGTGGGTTTTGACATCGCTGATGACTTCAGCTTCATGCCAGTTGAAAAGGTATTGACTGCTAGCTGGTGTTCGTGGATGCTGGTTTTTAGATAATTTCATGTAATTAGTAAATGAGGAAATGTGTAAATAACCTCATATTTAAAAAGCTACAATATTCCTTTAAGTATCCAATCAAATCTTCAAATTATAAAGTCAAAAGTTGGTTGTATGGTTATTGGATATTTTTCAGCAACGGCTTAGTGTTTATTCTGGAAACGCCTCGCAATAGTCGACTTTTTGTTGTTTGCCAATTTCTCACCACACATTAAGCCTATTGGTAAACCAGTTCTGTTTTCTTCAGAAACCTTTGATTTCATCCATGGTTGGGCTACCAACGGTCGAAAAGCTCAATTTGCGTGCCGGCAGGTATCACACATTGGCGGTTGTGATGCATATTTTGAGCAACGTAGCCGCAGCAACAGGATGAAAGAGCCACATGCGGCTCCAGAGCCATGGGTTGCCGACCCCTCTTCTAGTCTCTTCAAGTGGCTTTCTGTCGGACCACCTCCACTCCATAGAGCAGGATAGGAAAGCTCCCGCCTGCCTGCCTTTTGTCCCATGGACTTTCTGCAGCCCAGCCGGTGGGGGGCCCCTTTCGTCCTCACGTCTGGGGGATGGGGCGGGGCTTGTCTGGTTGGTTGATGAGGCTTTTTATGGGGCCTTGGTCTCTTATTCCCCACGCATCCCCCCTCCCAGCTTTGCCGGGACTGCCACAGGCGTCCCCACATTACCCTTTGAGAGGAACCATAATGCTGATGCAGTCCTCCATTATGGATTCAGTATGGCGCACTCCTCTATAGTTTCTGCAAATATTCCTGGATGCCGCAGGTTCCTTTACGTATACCCAGGTCAGGAAACGGGGGGTGGAGGCCCTTCACTTTGGGTGCATACAGAGAAGAAATTTCGCTTCCGACGTTTCTTCCGTTGGCTGAATGCTCGGGCTTCCCCTGAGGGTCCCAGGGACGAGGCCGGGATGCTGCCCTGGGGGGGCTTTCAAGGCTTCGGGCTCCACTGTGTCTTCCAGGACCTGCACTGTCTCTTTGCACAGTTTCTTACTCTTGTGCAGCACCTCTTTTAGCTTTCCATCCCTGGAAATCTTCCTCGCGCCTCCGGTGAACGTACCGTTTTTTAAAAGGTCAAAGCCAAGAATCTCTTACCTACGGACTTGGACTCTCATTATTTTTTCCAAAGTCAATTTTGTAGCCTCAATTACCTGGTAGGCAGGCAGGATACCCTAATGCCATGGGGGACTGTCTGCTTAGAGCAGGGGTCCTCAAACTTTTTAAACAGGGCCAGTTCATGGTCTTATTTGTAGTGCAAAAACCCATGAAATAATAATAATACAATATTTAAAATGAAGAACAGTTTAATTTCCATGGGAAGTGTAGGCCTGCTTTTGGCTGATGAGATGGTTCCCTATTGGTCATTGCCAGTCGTCCCAAGGGATGCATTAGTCTGGATGTGGTTGGAAAGAATTCAAGGGTTTCATTGGGGGAAAAGTCTGTTCGCAGACATAGGTGCTGCCAAAGACGGTTAATTTGGAGTGCACTGTGCCTGAGATGAAGATACATCTCAAAGGCGACAGGTGAATAGAAGAAGGCTGCTTGACTTGAATGCATCTTTCACGGAGTCCCAATTCGGCCAGTTCCTTTTGGCAAATCGGATCGATGGTTTCAGTTTCAACAGAAAAGGAAAAGCCCTGTGTCCTTTTCACGTACGTGAAGCTCTTGAAATCTCATTGGATACTAACTCCCTTTGCAACGTTTCCAGTGATTGTTTTTTTGTTTGGGAATGCAACTGTTAGTTTTTCAGTCAACAGCTTTTGAGTAATAGGAAGATGATGGCAGAAGCATTCTCTTGTTTGTTGAGGAGGTCCAATTTTATCACAAGTGAGCCTTCCCCTTTCCTTGAAATTGCATATTGAAACAGTTGTGTAGCTCGGTTACATCGGTCAGAAAGGCAAGTTGCCATCTCCGTGCTTCATCTTTAAGCGCTGGTACTTTGTTTTTTAAATCAGAAAAGCAGAAATCTCCTGAAGTAAGTCGTAAAAGGTTTCAAAACTCTCTCGACTCTTTTGTCCCCACTGTCTGGGGTGCGGCGGGGCTTATCTGTTGGATGAGGCTTTAGCCTTCTCTGCATCACCCTTCACATCTTTGCCAGGAGGGCCACAGGCACACACACACACCCGGCCCTTTGAGAGCGACCATAATGCTGATGCAGTCCTCCATTATGGAATCAGTATGGCGCACTCCTCTATAGTTTCTGCAAATATTCCTGGATGACGCAAGTTCCTTTACGTATACCCAGGTCAGCGGACTCCAAAACTGCAAAGACCCAACACAACCACACGGGTCTCTAGGCAATACACACACTGGTACTCAAAGTCTAGCACTCATTTCTGATAAGTCGTATTTCCTGAAATTAACATCCACTCCAAAACTACATCTCCCAGCTGCCTTCTGCATCATTTTTACAGCCCAAAAATCAGACGGATAACTTGTGTCAACAGAAAATGTGTTCCAGAAAAGGTCTCTGTCCTTTGCACGTCCATGAAACTCTTGAAATCTCATTTGAAAAACTCCCTTTGCAACATTTCCAGTGAATACACACATGTTTTGTTTGGGAATGCAAAAGTTGGATTTTCAGCCAACAGCTTTTAAGTACTAGGGAAGATGGCAGAAGTATTCCTCCATCGGTCTCGTTTAATGAGGAGGTCGAATTTTGCTTTTGCATTGAAATTGCACACTGAAACTGTTGCGTTGCCTCTGTTACGTCTGTCAGAAAGGCAAGGTGCCGTTTCCATTCTTCAACTTTGAGCTCTGGTACTTTGTTTTTGAAATGAGAAAAGCAGAAATCTGCCAAAGTAAGTCATAAAAACATTTCAAAACTCCTCGCCTCAGCCAGCGGGCTTCTTTGTAGTATAAAATATCTTCATAGGCAACATTTAGCTCAAATAGGAATTCCTGAACTCTGTGGTTTAGTGCATGTACCCTAATGAAGTTAACACAAGACACCACAACTTTCATGACAGAGTCCCCACTTAAGTCATTTACAATACAGCGCTTGTTGGAGGATGAGGCAATGTTTGGTTATTCGATGCGTGAGTGGTTGTGTTGTTCATACACCCCACCATGCTAGGAGCACCATCAGTTTTCACACTGGCTAGTTTAGCCCACTACAGCTGCAAATTATTCACAGGCATCCCCACATTACCGTTTGAGAGGAACCATAATGCTGATGCAGTCCTCCATTATGGATTCAGTATGGCGCACTCCTCTATAGTTTCTGCAAATATTCCTGGATGCCACAGGTTCTTTTACATATACCCATGTCAGTGGGCTCCAAAACTGCAAAGACCCAACACAACCACATGGGTCTCTAGGCAATACACACACTGGTACTCAAAGCGTAGTACTTGCTTTATCTTCTCTAGCTAGCTCTTGCTCCCTTCTTATAAGTCCTATTTTCCCAAATAATCCACTCCACAACTACATCTCCCAGCTGTCTGCTTCCGTTTTATATCCCAACAAATCGGACAAAGAATTTCAGTGTCAACAGAAAATGGGATCCCAGAAAGCTCTATTTTTCATCTAATTAGTCAGTGATGAAAGGTGTAAATAACCAGGTTGCATCTTGAAGCAATTTATATTTAACTAGGTGGAACACACACACATACACACACAGCCATTATATAGATATATATATAGAGAGAGGGAGAGATTCATGGGAGGGGAGGCTTGCCTCGCCATGCAAAGTTCATGGCAATTCCTATGATGGCTGTAGTTTGGAAATCCCTTCATTACAGAGCTTGGACCCTCATTATTTTTCCCAAAGTCAATTTTTTTCCTCTACTACCAGGAGGTTGTAGCAGCTGCAGTTGGTAGGGAGGAAGACCATCTGGCCATCCTAATGCGTCCAAGTTTCAATAAGCTAATAAATAGCTGGATGAAAGGAAGGTCACTAGAAACTGGAATGTATTTGCAGCAAGGGGCCAAAAAGATTGGATCAGTCCGTGCCATCCAAAAGTGAAAAGGAAAACAACACACAAATACTCCTGGTATCCAAGCTGCATAATAATGTTCATCCATCGTTTTTGAACATCTAACGGATTGTGGGCTGTGTGCGGACTAATACAGCATTTGCAGCTCTGGCTTTGCAGAGTATTCGTTTCTCTAGTGCTATGGTTGCCTTTCTCTCTTCAGAATGTTGGGCAGCCTTGATGGATCAACATGCACCATGTTGATCGATCATGTGCCAGGGTTTCCCAGGAGATAGTGTCGATATCGAGGGACTTGAGAGAGGATTTCAGCACGCCTTTGTATCGCTTCCTTTGTCCCCTCTGCAATCGCTTTCCTTGAGACAGCTCACCGTAAAGGGAGCTGTTTGGGAATGCGGCAGTCTGGCAGCCTTACAACATGGCCTGCCTAGCGTGTCTGGGCTTTTATCATCAGGGTGTGAACTCTGATGGCAGGCCTGCTCAGGAGAGGACTTCTGCGTCTGGCACCTTGTCCTGCCACCAAATCCTCCAAAGTCTGTGGAGGCAGGTCGTGTGGAAGTGGTTCGCTTGCCTATCGTTCCTCCTGTATACAGTCCTAGACTCAGTGGATCAGTGTATTTAGCACTCCTGCCTAAGTGTAGTTAGCACTACTGTCTCCCTAAGTTTCTTCACGTCCATGTGTTTCTTCTTTGTCATATGCCGCTTTATCACAACGAGGCCACCCTTTGCATAGGTGATAACACTTTCACACCAGACACAAAATGATTTCCCTGGTTCTGTGACTTTTCTGATGCATTCAGATATCATGGTGCCATCAACAGTTCTCTGGGTCCTTTCCCAATTCCACTTGTCATGGACAGTTCCATCAATTTTCCTGATAAGGGCTTCATCCTTTCCAAAAATTTCCACCGAGAAGCCATGCTGTTTTTGCTGTCTTTAGGTACAGGAGGCCAAATCCAGCATGTGCATAAGCAACGGCGATATACGGCGTGTTGTAAAAGTAGATATCTTCGCGTGATTAATTTTCACGTTCGGTTGAGTTAAAACAATTTTGCGTGTTTCTAATTTCACAGAATCAAGACGTACATAGAGGTACGTATAACAAGCAAAAATATTCACGTGCTTTTATTTTCGCGCTAACTGGTTGCGCGAAATTTCCACACCGCGACTTTTGGGCATGCGTATGATGGATTGAAACACAGGCCGTACGTACGATGCCAGCACACACCCCAGCCCTTCGTACACTAGCTCGCTCTGCCTGGCTGGCGCGGCTCATGGCTGCGGAGCCAGCTCTGATCGGATCGATCGGAGGCGCGGAAAGGTCTAGACCGACGTAACAGAAAAGGATCGAGAGTTTATGGCAAAAACGAATAGAAAGTAGGAATTTTGATTTTAGTTGGAAGAATATCATGCCAGACTTTAACTTCTCTAGTTCTTGCTCCCTTATTAACTACTATTAAGTCCTCTTTCTGGAGAACGGGTCCCCAAACTAACACAATCTACTTTCTCTCTTAATCCAAAAAGTCTCAATCCTTCAATGAATCTGAATTTGATCGTTGTACATTCTGCGGTTTAAAAATCCCCTTCCAAAGGGTTCCTTCCACGTGCCCAAGGGTGGGGTGCTGCTGGTATAACAACCGGTTCGATGATCGAGCGCTGCTGCACGTGCGTGAACAGCAATGCAAAACTCCTTACCTGCTATTTTACTTTGGGGAGTAACAGCTGAGCAGCGGCAATCCACTCTCCCGCGCTGATCAGCTGGGACGATAAATGCAGCTCAGGGCAGGGCCGGGCGGACCCACATCATAGCCCAGTGCTGATCTTCGGAGTAAGTGGTTAGTCTGAATCGGCAGAATCTCACCCTTGCATCCTTGCTGTCTATAACCTTGGCTAATTGTCAGGGTTTAATTTATTAATAATCACATTTATATGTTCATCGTCTCACGTTGCAGGGTGCAATTCTTCATGTAATTGGGTCCTATAGGATGTACGTTTTTTTTTAATGAATCTGTATCTTTATTAACATTTATTAAACATACAAAAAGCAGTTTTCTAACATTTTTAAAAAGAAGGAAATGGGGGGTGGAGGCCCTTCACTTTGGGTGCATACAGAGACGAAATTTCACTTCCGAACATTTCTTCCATTGGCTGGATGCTTGAGCTTCCCCTGAGGGTCCCAGGGACGAGGCCGGGATGCTGCCCTGGGGGGCTTTCAAGGCTTCAGGCTCCACTGTGTCTTCCAAGACCTGCACTGTCTCTTTGCACAGTTTCTTACTCTTGTGCAGCACCTCTTTTAGCTTTCCATCCCTGGAAATCTTCCTCGTGCATCGGGTGAACGTACCGTTTTTTAAAAGGTCAAAGCCAGGAATCTCTTACCTACTGACTTGGACTCATTATTTTTCTAAAGTCAATTTTGCAGCCTCAATTACGTGGTGGGAGCTGCAGCTGGTAGGCACGCAGGATACCCTAATGCCACGGGGGACTTTCTGCTTAGAGCAGGGGTCCTTAAACTTTTTAAATGGGGCCAGTTCATGGTCTTATTTGTAGTGCAAAAAACCATGAAATAATAATAATACAATATTTAAAATGAAGAACAGTTTAATTTCAATGGGAAGTGTAGGCCTGCTTTTGGCTGATGAGATGGTCAATTTCCGGTTCCCTATTGGTCATTGCCAGTCGTCCCAAGGGATGCATTAGTCTGGATATGGTTGGAGATTTCAGGTGTTTCATCGGTGGAAAAGTCTGTTCGCAGACATAGGTGCTGCCAAAGACGGTTAATTTGGAGTGCACTGTGCCTGAGATGAAGATACCTCTCAGAGGGGGAGAGGTGAATAGAAGGCTGGTTGACTTGAATGCATCTTTCACGGAGTCCCAATTCGGCCAGTTCCTTTTGGCAAATCGGATCAACAGTTTCAGTTTCAACAGAAAAGGAAAAGCCCCGTGTCCTTTTCACGTACGTGAAGCTCTTGAAATCTCATTGGATACTTACTCCCTTTGCAACGTTTCCAGTGATTTTTTTTTGTTTGGGAATGCAACTGTTGGTTTTTCAGTCAACAGCTTTTGAGTAGTAGGACGATGATGGCAGAAGCATTCTCTTGTTTGTTGAGGAGGTCCAATTCTATCACAAGTGAGCCTTCCTCTTTCCTTGAAATTGCACATTGAAACAGTTGTGTAGCTCGGTTACATCGGTCAGAAAGGCAAGTTGCCATCTCCATGCTTCATCTTTTTTTTTTTTTTTAAGCTTTAAGCGCTGGTACTTTGTTTTAAATCAGAAAAAAACACCTCTTATCCAATTTCTTCTTTACTTCTCTTTACTCTTATCCAATTTCACTATTATTATTTCATCTATTTCTTTCTGACTTGATTATCATCATTCTCATTCTGTATTTCTACAAGGTTTCACCAATACTCTCAAAAACATAGACAGACACAAACAAACATATAAAAATCTTTTAGTAAAGTAACTTGGCCCCAGGTACCTCTCTTTATATGGGCTTTAATTATATTCATGCTCATCTTACAGATCATTACCTATTTTGTTTACCATTCTATATCTTCTATATAAACTTCTCCACACATTTCACTCTTCATAATTCTATCTTATTCAATCCATCTTAATTTAAATCATTATATTTGTATCTTTTGCCCATCCTTTATTATCCCTCTATCTCATTCCTTATAATGAAAAAAAAAGAATTTCTCCTGAAATCACTAATCAGAGTATGATGCCTTTCTATCCTCCCCTAAATTAATTAGATTAACATTTAAAATAACACCTAATACCCAGTTTGATTCTGCTTGGTACATTCTATCTACTAATTTTTTCTTTTAATAACAATAAAAACAGAGTAATAAATCGAAGATGTTTAAATACATAGTGCCCTCCTAAATACGTAGTTGAATAATAAATCTAAATATTAAATCTTATAACATTCTCATTGCCTTTCCCTTCAATATTTTATTACATTTTAAAAATCAATCATTATTAAACATTTCAACATTTTAATTTCTTATTAACTCTTAAGCCATTTTAATTTTCTATTTCTAATACAGATGTTACAATACCATCTTATGTACCTTGCAAAATCTTTTTAAGAAAATTTATACTTTACCCTTTATCCCTAAAAAGATTCCTCTTTTCCCATCTGATTTTAAAACTTTGTGGCTTTTCTCCGCCTTTCCCCTTTCTTTCTTCCCCACCAAATCTTCCTACCCCCCTTCTTCTAGCCTCTGCCTTGCTGGCATCCCTTCTCTGTTGTATTCCCTTTTTCTCTTGTTTGCTATCATTGTATTTATTTTGCATCATATTTTTCTCTTTCTTAAATGTTTTTTAGATCTTAAGTCCTTCATTTTCCTCGCTTTCTTCCTTCCTTCTTTCTTAAATAAATTTTGGGATTCATTAAAGATGGCGTCTTCGTCTTCTTCTTGTTGTTGTTCTTCTGCTTCCATCTGTCGTATTGTTTGTTGATAGTTAACCAGCGCCATTTCTAAAAATAGGAAGGCTTTTTCCATACCATCTTTACAGGCTGCTTTTGTTTGCTCATATTCATCCCTCAGTTCCTCAAAAGAAAAAGCCATTATAGATCTTTTCTTTTCTTTTCTCCCTCTTTCTTCTTACACCAACCAAGATATTCCAAAAGAAAAGTAAGACAATCCCAAAGTCCACAATCCTCAATCAATCCAAGCCGAGCCAAAATTTTCCCTTTCTCTTCCAGGGGTAGTATCAGACAAAAGAAAAAAGAGAGTCCAAATCTGTATTTTGAAGCCTTATTGAAATTATATTTCTGTCTTCAAATCCTTAAGGCATCTCCTCCAACAAAGTCCAACCAGATAAATATATTTTTTGTCCTCTCCCTTCCGACTTATCCCATAAAGCTAGTTTTACCTGAAAAGAAAACAGGTTTCTCAATATCCATTTATTAATTCCGTCTGGAGGGAGAGTAAACTTTCTTTTCAGCACCTCAGAATTGCCGCTTATTTTCTCTTGTGGAAAGAATCATCCAAAAAACCATCATTCCCAGGAATTAAATTAAATGTATCTTAGAGTCCTGGATCGACCAAGAAGACTTTCACTCTTAAAAACTTTCTCCTCTTCCTCCTGCGCATACTTGCCCATTACGGACCGCCGCTGCACCGTCTTGGTAAAAGGGGGTTCAGCCGGCCAGGGAGGGGGTCTGCAACACCCCAAACCCTTCTCCGGATCCCCTACCTTCAGCTGCCCCTGCAGGGCAGCCTTGCTCCGCACCCGTCCGGATCGGAGCCCCAAAAGCGGCTAGCGCAGCAGGGATCGCGCAGCTTCGCGAATCCCTACCGCTCGCGAAGCCGACAAACCGGAAGTCCTCTCCGTGCTTCATCTTTAAGCACTGGTACTTTGTTTTTTTAATCAGAAAAGCAAATCTGCTGAAGTAAATCGTAAAAACATTTCAAAACTCTCTCGACTCGACTCTTTTGTCCCCACTGTCTGGGGTACGGCGGGGCTTATCTGGTGGATGAGGCTTTACCCTTCTCTGCATCACCCTTCACATCTTTGCCAGGAGGACCACAGGCACACACACACACCCGGCCCTTTGAGAGCGACCATAATGCTGATGCAGTCCTCCATTATGGATTCAGTATGGCGCACTCCTCTATAGTTTCTGCAAATATTCCTGGATGCCGCAGGTTCCTTTACGTATACCCAGGTCAGTGGGCGCAAAACTGCAAAGACCCAACACAACCACACGGGTCTCTAGGCAACACACGCACCAGTACTCAAAGTCTAGTACTCATTGTAGGCTACCCTCTTCTCTAGTTCTTGCTCCCTTATTAATTTCTGATAAGTCATATTTCCTGAAATTAACATCCACTCCAAAACTACATCTCCCAGCTGTCTTCTGCATTATTTGTACAGCCCAAAAAATCGGTCGGATAACTTGTGTCAACAGAAAAGGTGTTCCAGAAAAGGTCTCTGTCCTTTTCACACCCATGAAACTCTTGAAACTCCCTTTGCAACATTTCCAGTGAATACACACATTTTTAGTTTGGGAATGCAAAAGTTGGATTTTCAGCCAACAGCTTTTAAGTAGTAGGGAAGATGGCAGAAGTATTCCTCCACTAGTCTCGTTTAATGAGGAGGTCGAATTTTGCTTTTGCCTTGAAATTGCACACTGAAACTGTTGCGTAAGCTCTGTTACGTCTGTCAGAAAGGCAAGGTGCCATTTCCATTCTTCAACTTTGAGCTCTGGTACATTGTTTTTTGAAATCAGAAAAGCAGAAATCTGCCAAAGTAAGTCATAAAAAACATTTCAAAACTCCCTCGCCTCAGCCAGCAGGCTTCTTGGTAGTATAAAATATCTTCATAGGCAACATTTAGCTCAAATAGGAATTCCTGAACTCTGTGGTTTAGTGCATGTACTCTAATGAAGTTAACACAAGACACCACAACTTTCATGACAGAGTCCCCACTTAAGTCATTTACAATACAGCGTTTGTTGGAGGATGAGGCAATGTTTGGTTATTCGATGCGTGAGTGGTTGTGTTGTTCATACACCCCACCATGCTAGGAGCACCATCAGTTTTCACACTTGGCTAGTTTAGCCCACTACAGCTGCAAATTATTCACAGGCGTCCCCACATTACCCTTTGAGAGGAACCATAATGCTGATGCAGTCCTCCATTATGGATTCAGTATGGCACACTCCTCTATAGTTTCTGCAAATATTCCTGGATCACAGGTTCCTTTACGTATACCCAGGTCAGTGGGCTCCAAAACTGCAAAGACCCAACACAACCACATGGGTCTCTAGGCAATACACACACTGGTACTCAAAGCGTAGTACTTGCTTTATCTTTAGCTCTTGCTCCCTTCTTATAAGTCCTATTTCCCCAAATAATCCACTCCACAACTACATCTCCCAGCTGTCTCTCCTTCTGTTTTATATCCCAACAAATCGGACAAACAATTTCAGTGTCAACAGAAAATGGGATCCCAGAAAGCTCTATGTTTCATCTAATTAGTCAGTGATGAAAGGTGTAAATAACCAGGTTGCATCTTGAAGCAATTTATATTTAACTAGGTGGAACACACACACATACACACACAGCCATTATATAGATATATATATAGAGAGAGGGAGAGATTCATGGGAGGGGGAGGCTTGCCTCGCCATGCAAAGTTCATGGCAATTGCTATGATGGCTGTAGTTTGGAAATCCCTTCATTGCAGAGCTTGGACCCTCATTATTTTTCCCAAAGTTAATTTTTTATCCTCTACTACCAGGAGGTTGTAGCAGCTGCAGCTGGTAGGGAGGAAGGCCATCTGGCCATCCTAATGCGTCCAAGTTTCAATAAGCTAATAAATAGCTGGATGAAAGGAAGGTCACTAGAAACTGAAATGTATTTGCAGAAAGGGGCCAAAAAGATTGGATCAGTCCGTGCCATCCAAAAGTGAAAAGGAAAACAACACACAAATACTCCTGGTATCCAAGCTGCATAATAATGTTCGTCCATCGTTTTTGAACATCTAACGGATTGTGGGCTGTGTGCGGACTAATACAGCATTTGCAGCTCTGGCTTTGCAGAGTATTCGTTTCTCTAGTGCTATGGTTGCCTTTCTCTCTTCAGAATGTTGGGCAGCCTTGATGGATCAACATGCACCATGTTGATCGATCATGTGCCAGGGTTTCCCAGGAGATAGTGTCGATATCGAGGGACTTGAGAGAGGATTTCAGCACGCCTTTGTATCGCTTCCTTTGTCCCCTCTGCAATCGCTTTCCTTGAGACAGCTCACCGTAAAGGGAGCTGTTTGGGAATGCGGCAGTCTGGCAGCCTTACAACATGGCCTGCCTAGCGTGTCTGGGCTTTTATCACCAGGGTGTGAACTCTGATGGCAGGCCTGCTCAGGAGAGGACTTCTGCGTCTGGCACCTTGTCCTGCCACCAAATCCTCCAAAGTCTGGGGAGGCAGGTCGTGTGGAAGTGGTTCGCTTGCCTATCGTTCCTCCTGTATACAGTCCTAGTCTCAGTGAATCAGTGTATTTAGCACTACTGCCTAAGTGTAGTTAGCACTACTGTCTCCCTAAGTTTCTTCACGTCCATGTGTTTCTTCTTTGTCATATGCCGCTTTATCACAACGAGGCCACCCTTTGCATAGGTGATAACACTTTCACACCAGACACAAAATGCTTTCCCTGGTTCCGTGACTTTTCTGATGCATTCAGATATCATGGTGCCATCAACAGTTCTCTGGGTCCATTCCCAATTCCACTTGTCATGGACAGTTCCATCAATTTTCCTGACAAGGGCTTCATCCTTTCCAAAATTTTCCACCGAGAAGCCATGCTGTTTTTGCTGTCTTTAGGTACGGGAGGCCAAATCCAGCATGTGCATAAGCAACGGCGATACACGGCGTGTTGTAAAAGTAGATATCTTCGCGTGATTAATTTTCACATTCGGTCGAGTTAAAACAATTTCATGTGTTTCTAATTTCGCGGAATCAAGACGTACATAGAGGTACGTATAACAAGCAAAAATATTCACGTGCTTTTATTTTCGCGCTAACTGGTTGCGAGAAATGCGCAAAAATTTCCATACCACGACTTTTGGGCATGCGTATGACGGATTGAAACACAGGCCGTACACAGGATGCCAGCACGCGCCCCAGCCCCTCGTACACTAGCTCGCTCTGCCTGGCTGGCGCGGCTCATGCCCGTGGAGCTAGCTCTGATCGGATCGATCGGAGGCGCGGAAAGGTCTAGACCGATGTAACAGAAAAGGATCGAGAGTTTATGGCAAAAACGAATAGAAAGTAGGAATTCCGATTTTAGTCGGAAGAATATCATGCCAGACTTTAACTTCTCTAGCTCTTGCTCCCTTATTAACTACTATTAAGTCCTCTTTCTGGAGAACGGGTCCCCAAACTAACACAATCCACTTTCTCTCTTAATCCAAAAAGTCTCAATCCTTCAATGAATCTGAATTTGATCGTTGTACATTCTGCGGTTTAAAAGTCCCCTTCCAAAGGGTTCCTTCCACGTGCCCAAGGGTGGGGTGCTGCTGGTATAACAACCGGTTCGATGATCGAGCGCTGCTGCACGTGCGTGAACAGCAATGCAAAACTCCTTACCTGCTATTTTACTTTGGGGGAGTAACAGCTGAGCAGCGGCAATCCGCTCTCCCGCGCTGATCAGCTGGGACGATAAATGCAGCTCAGGGCAGGGCCGGGCGGGCCCACATCATAGCCCAGTGCTGATCTTCGGAGTAAGTGGTTAGTCCGAATCGGCAGAATCCCACCCCTGCATCCTTGCTGTCTATAACCTTGGCTAATTGTCAGGGTTTAATTTATTAATAACCACATTTATATGTTCATCGTCTCACGTTGCAGGGTGCAATTCTTCATGTAATTGGGTCCTATAGGATGTACGTTTTTTTTTAATGAATCTGTATCTTTATTAACATTTATTAAACATACAAAAAGCAGTTTTCTAACATTTTTAAAAAGAAGGAAACGGGGGGTGGAGGCCCTTCACTTTGGGTGCATACAGAGACGAAATTTCACTTCCAAATATTTCTTCCGTTGGCTGGATGCTTGAGCTTCCCCTGAGGGTCCCAGGGACGAGGCCGGGATGCTGCCCTGGGGGGCTTTCAAGGCTTCGGGCTCCACTGTGTCTTCCAATACCTGCACTGTCTCTTTGCACAGTTTCTTACTCTTGTGCAGCACCTCTTTTAGCTTTCCATCCCTGGAAATCTTCCTTGTGCATCGGGTGAACGTACGTTTTTTAAAAGGTCAAAGCCAAGAATCTCTTACCTACGGACTTGGACTCATTATTTTTCTAAAGTCAATTTTGTAGCCTCAATTACGTGGTGGGAGCTGCAGCTGGTAGGCACGCAGGATACCCTAATGCCACGGGGGACTTTCTGCTTAGAGCAGGGGTCCTTAAACTTTTTAAATGGGGCCAGTTCATGGTCTTATTTGTAGTGCAAAAAACCATGAAATAATAATAATACAATATTTAAAATGAAGAACAGTTTAATTTCAATGGGAAGTGTAGGCCTGCTTTTGGCTGATGAGATGGTCAATTTCCGGTTCCCTATTTGTCATTGCCAGTCGTCACAAGGGATGCATTAGTCTGGATATGGTTGGATATTTCAGGTGTTTCACTGGGGAAAAAGTGTTCGCAGACATAGGTGCTGCCAAAGACGGTTAATTTGGAGTGCACTGTGCCTGAGATGAAGATACATCTCAAAGGCGACAGGTGAATAGAAGAAGGCTGCTTGACTTGAATGCATCTTTCACGGAGTCCCAATTCGGCCAGTTCCTTTTGGCAAATCGGATCAACGGTTTCAGTTTCAACAGAAAAGGAAAAGCCCTGTGTCCTTTTCACGTACGTGAAGCTCTTGAAATCTCATTGGATACTTACTCCCTTTGCAACGTTTCCAGTGATTTTTTTTTGTTTGGGAATGCAACTGTTGGTTTTTCAGTCAACAGCTTTTGAGTAGTAGGACGATGATGGCAGAAGCATTCTCTTGTTTGTTGAGGAGGTCCAATTTTATCACAAGTGAGCCTTCCCCTTTCCTTGAAATTGCACATTGAAACAGTTGTGTAGCTCGGTTACATCGGTCAGAAAGGCAAGTTGCCATCTCCATGCTTCATCTTTAAGCGCTGGTACTTTGTTTTTTAAATCAGAAAAGCAGAAATCTGCTGAAGTAAGTCGTAAAAAGGTTTCAAAACTCCCTCGACTCGGCCAACGGGCTTCTGTGTAGTACAAAATATCTTTGTAGGCAACATTTAGCTCAGATAGAAATTCCTGAACTGTGATAGTGCATGTACCTTAATGAAGTTAACCCAAGACACCACAACTTTCATGGCACCGTGGGTTAGGCAAGCGCCTCTGCAAGTCCTGTCAGTGACTTATCTGTTGCTCCCCCGCGCACTCCTGGCTTTGGTGGGGAATAGGACACCCCCTCAGCTGGATGCCCCTTATGTATAGATGGGGGAACACCCGAGCTGGTCGGCGTAGCCACTCATGGCTGGCTTTGTCTACCTCAGGGACCTTCAGTTCTCTGCCATCCACGGAGTTGAGGAGCATGTTCTTCTACTCTTCTCTGACTTCTGCTTTCGATGTTATGACTGTGTTGTTCAGTCTGCACGGCTAGTCGATTTGGCGCCCTAGGCAGCACCGGAAGGAGTCTTGCTGCTGCACTATCTGGAGTATAGTTGCAGGGTTCGACGCAACCTTCTCAAGCCGTTTCTGTTGCAGAAGCGGGATTGAAGTGGAGAAGCATGGTATCTCCAAGCCACCGTCTGACACTGGCGTGAAAGTATCCTACTGGGTTATCCGTGGGAAGCCTGAGCCATCACCTCACCGCAGCGCACATCAAGCAATCTAGTTTTTTCAGGGTTTTCCTGTGGTCATGACCTAGGAGAAGTTTGTGGGTGATCTTGGGCACCAGGTGTCTCAGGACACTAGTGGGGGAGGCAGACCGGCTCCATAGGCCACTCGGAAGAGACTCTTATGCGACACTGTATCAAATGCCTTGGCTGCATCCAGAAATAGCATCACACTCTATCTGCATAGATCTTACGAAAGATGGTATGTAGCAGGGTCGATGCCTCAAGGCAGCCATCTCTCTGGAGGAACACATGCTGGAGGGGAGAGAGCTGAATCTCAGAGGTGCCAGGCCAGGAACTTGTCGAATGCCTATAAGATTGTTGAGGCTATAGAGCCTGTAGTCCCAAGGAGTCAATGGATCTCCGTCTTGGGCAGAAACACCACTCGTAAGCACGTGAGGTGTGGTGTTTCGGTGGGCCACCAGCCACTATTGGCGGGTTGTATTTCGCTAGTGAAGGCCGGTCCCAGGTCAGCATCTCCTCGGCTGGTATATCCTGTCCAGTCCAGGTGCACTGGCTTTCATACCATGGAGGACTGCTGTAACTTCCGATGGGACAAGGACTTGAATTAAGGGACCACAGGACTGCAGATGGCTTTTCAGGTCCACTATCATCGCTTGCACTCGATGTTTCGAATACTGCCGACCAGTGTTCTTCCATCTCCGGTGGCATCGGCGCTGGGCCTTTGTACGCATTTCTCCAGCATCTGGACAGTACAGTGGAGTCAGCATCACTGCCTTGCTTGTTGAGCTTCTGGATGGTAGCGTAGTTTGTTCCACGGATGGCTTTCTTGCTCCATTGGCGGGTTGCAGTTTCGGGTTGGATACAGATGTTTTCCACTTGTGTGGGAAACAGTTCTGAGCATGTTGGTTGAGGCGATCCCTGCACTGCTCGTGGCTGTCTCTCCGTTCTGCAACTCTCAGGTTGTCTGGGTCTGCTCCTCGGCTCCTATCTTGGCTTCTTTGAAATGGTCTGCCGCAGCTACCAGGAGGGCACGTCTCCATTTGGCCAGCGGTTCATGTAGTGCGTTTGCAACCTTTTGAGAGTCTGAAGGAGTGGGTATGGGTAACTGGGTGTCCTGGTCTTATTTCTTGTTCTTCTCTCTCTGGATATTCTGTGGGTGGGTTCCATTTAGTTAGCTGGAGGTGCTTTTTGATAGCTTCCTGCGAACGGCCTGGAAAGTACGGGGCAAGGAGAATGAAGAGTGTCGCCTTCATCATCCCCTTTTCCCAGTGACCGTCAGCATGCTGATGGAGGCCTCTCCCCTCAAGGGTCCACGCCAGGCTCTTAGTGCAGCTACACGCTTGGCATTCACCCGCTGGTTGTTGGTGTTTGCCAAAGCCCCGCTTCGTCTTGAAGTTGAGTCCACAAAAGCACAGGAAGCTGGAATTTTCCACTCTGTTTTGGCTGTCGGCATCACTGATGTTCCCATCTCTCCTGCTGGAGTCCAAAGTTCCAGGGGACCGAGACTCCACATAATGTTCATCATTGACTACCAGCAAACCCTCTGAGGTGGTTGGTCTGGCAGGGGGTAGCTTGGATCTTAGTTTGCTCTTGGAGAGGAGCAAAAAAATTTTTTTAGTTGGAAGGGACCTTGTAGGTCATCTAGTCCAACCCTCCCCGCCAAGCAGGAGACCTTACACCATTTCTGACAAATGGCAGTCCAGTCTCTGGTGTAGGGTCTCCTGCTTGGGCAGGGTTGGACTAGATGACCTACAAGGTCCCTTCCAACTGATTATCTGTTATCTGTTATGTACACACATACTCTTATATATTTTCAGATGAGAATTACATCACAACACAACTTAACTTACCTTTTCCAGCCTCTCCAGTATATTGGTAAATGCTGCACGTGAGAAGAAATTCTAGGTATATCCCAAGCCACTCATTCACAGTATAAGCCACAAGAAGCCATGTCTTCTTGAGTTGAGTCTCCGAGCAATTTGGAAGGGAGTTTTATCTGGTGCTGTGAAGATCTCTTTTCTGGAGATCCAGTTTGCAGAAAGATGTTTGATCGTATCTTCCCAACGCTTAACGCCTTCTTCACCCTGCAAGGAGCAGAAATTGAAGAGAGAGAAACATACACACACACATCCGACTCAAATAAGAAGTTTCATTTTTCAAACAAGGGTTCTTTCAGCCGAGCTACGGTGGGAGGAAACTGTTCACCGATCCGGTTGAAAAACCTGACCCACAATATTACCTTCTATTGCACCAGCTCTTTCTAAAATCATGAGGCATTAGAGCTGAAGCTGCATGTCAATCATCCCAGCTTATGTGTTCTGCCAATGATAACGATTTCCAAATTCTGTGCCAAGGAAAACTGTCACACCAGCAGCGAGGACCGAAATATGCAAATAGAGATATCCTCGTCTTTATCTTTTCAATTCATTTCACTTCATCCTGATGTTTACGGTTCTATCCCTCCAAGCCTGGCCATATCTATTCTTGTATGTGCATTGCCTTGAGTTCCTTATAAATTAATAAAGGTGGGATAAACATCTAGTGAATCAATCAATAAGTGAGACCAAGATCCAAGAAACCTAGTTTTGTAGGCCCCCAAAATGGTGTTACAACAAACCCAAATGTTATCATTCATAAAGAACATGAACATAGCGCGAGCCATTCTTGCACATATTTTCCACAGTTTAGTCTAGTGGTGAAGGTCCAGGCTACAAACTGGGAGACTGCGAATTCTAGTCCCACCTTAGGCATTGAAAGTCGGCTAGGCGACTTGGACCAATCAACACAAGATGGTGAATTCTAGTCCCACCTTAGGTATGAAAGTCAACTGGGTGACTTTGAACCAATCACCAGGAGACAGTGAGTTGTAGTCCTGGCTTAGGCATGAAAGCCAGCTGGGTGACTTTGGGCTATCACCAGGAGACTGGGAGTTCTAGTGCTGACTTAGGCACGAAAGCCGGCTGAGGGAACTTGGGCCATTTACTCTCAGCCCAACCCACCTCACAGGGTTGTTGTTATGACTTGTCAGCAGGCTCCATAGTCTTCGTCATCGATTTTTCTGTCGATCAAACCATTCCCCCTTTCTGCATATGAAGTCTGTTGTTGTATTGAAGGATCAGGTGCTGGAATGTATGTTCAGAGGAGGCCCTGGGGATCAGAGGAAGGGTCATATGTGGCGATAGGACCCGGTATGGATGGAATGGACATAAGAGTGAGGAATATGAATTCCGATAAAAACATTTTCTCTTGCTCCTTCCTATTTTCTCTCTTTTACAGAAGGGGGGTTGCAGGGGTTGGGGCTGCTCCTCAGACAAAAATTTAAAACTGCTTTTGCTTTTCTCTGCGGAAGGAGGGGGTTGTGGGGAGTGGGGGTGTGCTACCTTGAGTTGCTCTGCAATAGGAAAGGGGTTGGAACTGCACATTCTTAGCGAGGCAGAAGTTAGCATCTTAAACCACTAGCCAGGATATTAGGAACAAGAATAGCTTGCTTATATGAAAAAACCCCAAAAGCCACATAGCTGGCACATGAAACTAGGGCACTTTGTAAGATACCCGTGACCTGGGGTGGTGACACAACATTTAGCTATGTAGGGGCTGAGATCCAAATAATCAATCAATGTTATCTGTTATGCATGCATTATTAGGGGGAAGGGCAAAGGACTGAATGCGACCACCCCTTGACTATAAAAATTGCTGTAAGATTCTCATCGAGGCCCTTGGTTAGCTTTTGAGCCAGGGTCCTTATATCTTGGTACTAAAATAAAAGCGTAATTTTGTACCACATCTTGCGTCCAGTGGCTTATCGGCTTCGATACCAAGCAAGAGCCCAGTTTTGGGGACAAAAATTTGAAGTTCCATGTCAATCGGTCCCAAAAACATCTCTGGCTACAGTTGTATGTTAATCTTTAAAGTCTTGTAAATTAATGTATGTGTTTGAATCCATTTTTTAAAGCTTTTTTACGTATCTACTGAGAGTGATTAAAAAGTCCCCTCTTGTTCACATTTTCAACGTAACTATGAAGAAGTACTTTTATGCACTTGAGACAATTTTTCCAGGGTCAAATACCAACAATGCATCATTTTATAAAAATTAAGATTATAATATTGTGTGGTTTTGGGTCTTTTCATCGGGTACGTTGGTTTTCTTTTGAACTGATGCATTTTTATCTTTTCCACCGTTATGAGCCACCGTTATTCACCAAAATTGAACAAAGTGGAAAGAAGACAAGAACAACATTTTATGTCAAAACCTGAATTAAAAAAACACGTTTTTTTAAAAATTTAACCTGAATTTAAAAGAAAAATCTTCTGGAACAAAGTGGTAGTGTTCCTCCACCCTTAATTCAGAGATGTCAAATGTGTCTTTTAATAATGTACATTAAAACAGTCAACATTTCACTTGCAATGTAATAGCTGCCATTTTGACTTTTCTAACCTACATTGACAAAATGCAAGAACTTTGTTGATTTATCTGCCTTTGGCCAAATGAACAGTCAGTATTATCAATGCCTTGGGTAGGCATACTTTATAGCAGGGGTCCCCAACCACCGGCCCGCGGACCGGTACCGGTCCGTGGAGCACTCTGTACCGGGCCGCAAAGGAAAAAAAAAATGGCGGCTTTATTCGCCTTCGGTGAATGTTGCTGGGATCGGGGATCAAGGACACAAATGAGAGAAGGGGAGGGAGGAAGCAACCGAAGCCTGTCCTGCTCTCTGGCTCAGTGGCTTCGGCTTCCTCCCGCCTCATTCCTCTCTCAGTCGCTCTCTCGCTTCTCCACCAGCCCAGGAAGAAACTGCTTCAAAGAAGCTGGGGGGTGGTGGCTTTTCCTGTCGGCGCAGCTCCTTCTCGAAGCACCCGTTTCACCCCCACCCCGCCGCCAATCAATCCAGGTTCAATCCAGTGCTCCATTCTGCCTGCCTGCCTGCCTTCGCTTTCTGGTAGTTTCGGAGCAGCTTCGCCGAGAATAATAACTATTCGCCTCTTTCAGCCGAAGCTGTTCAAACTACCAGAAACCAAGGCAGGCAGGCAGGCAGGCTGAACGGAGCACTGGATTGAACCGTGGCAGCTGGGCGGGGCGGGCGCTCGGAGGATCCGAAACCACCAGAAACGAGGCAGGCAGGCAGAACGGAGCACTGGATTGAACCGCGGGCGGCGGGCGGGGCGGGCGCGGGGTGAACGGGCGCTTCGAGAAGCTGCGCCCGAAACCACCAGAAACGAAGGCAGGCAGGCAGAATGGAGGATTGAACCGCGGGCGGCGGGCGGGGTGAACGGGCGCTCGGAGAAGCTGCGCTCCGAAACCACCAGAAACGAAGGCAGGCAGGCAGAATGGAGGATTGAACCGTGGGCGGCGGGGTGGGGTGAACGGGCGCTTTGGGAAGCTGCGCCGACAGGAAAAAGCCACCCTGCCGGCTTTTTGAAGCAGTTTCTTCCTGGGCTGGTGGAGGAGTGAGAGAGCGTGAGAGAGGAAAGAGGCAGACACCTGAGGGATGAGGCTGAGGGAAGGAGGGAGACACCTGAGGGATGGGGCTGATGAAGGCAGGGCCGAGAGGTGAGGCTTCTCAGCTGTCCTGCAGGGACTCTCTGTCGCTCAGGGTTGCAATTTGGAGGCATTGGCGTTCCCTGAACTTGGTGGTTTTGCTGGCAGGCGTTTTATTACCCGACTAGGTAACAACATCAGATGTTACCTAGTCAGATAATGAAACGTCTGCAAGCAAACCACCAAACTCAGGACCCCCCACCCACCCCCACCCCCGGTCCTTGAAAAAGTGTTTCTGAGTGAAACTGGTCCCTGGCACAAAAAGGTTGGGGACCACTGCTTTATAGCACAAATATTATTTGAAGTTTGTTATGTCAGAGGATTTATTTAAAAAAACGGCACTCAAGTGCAACTGTGCACACAGAGAATACAATTTGCCTAAAATACAATTTGCATACAGTGAAAAATGTACAGTCGTCGAGGTTAAGGCAAGATAATTCTGTCAGCAGGGAATATCTTTTCAGATTTTGCATTGCAAATTGCAGTTTTTCCTCCAAAGAGAGAATGTATTTCTGCAGAGCAACTGCCCTCTCAGCAAAATTCCGCAGACAATCCTTTTGACTTGAGAAGCTTTTCCAGAAAATCAGGGCAAAATTTGGGCTTTCTTTCCCTTTTTTTTTCTGCATACAATTTAAAAGTCCCCTTTAGAATTTGCAACTACTTCTTCCACTGTAATTACAAGGTTTGAGAATATGGGCCGGGCTGGAATGTTCCAAATAGAAATTGAGATCGTGCGAGGGGGGGTGGAAGAACAGCTTGCAACTTCAGCTCATGAAATAAAATATGTGACAAGGTTGGAACGACTCACAATCTATTATCAATACGTTTTCATTACAGCGGTTAGGAGATTTGGCTGGAAATGTCCCTTCAAGATATTTAAGAAAGCTTTCTCTTTCGAACCCCCCCTTTCATTTTGACGTTGGTATAGTCCTGAAGTATATTTCCCTTGCTTGCAGAGCCCTCTCGGCTCATTTCTGGGGAAGGAGGCAGCGGGTGGTGGTTAGGTCGGACAAATCGCTTTTTATTTTCCTGTCGCGTTAGAGGCCTGTTTTGCAGTTCTTTTAGTTATTCTCGGTTCGTTCTGAAATTAGGTTTTCATTGAGGAAGCCTGAATATCTATTTATCAAGAAAACATTTTATACAGCG